>NC_136486.1:175209676-175287176 GCF_053919585.1 Euprymna scolopes | reverse complement strand
GTGGTTGGATCACTCTATCAATCCAGTACCGATGCAATCCTCTATCTGTATAAGAGCCAGGTACGCCCTAAAATGGAGTACTGTTGCCACATCTGTGCATGAGGCTTCTCGGTGCGCCCTATCCACTTTGATAGAGTTCAAAACCAGCCTCGAAACCTAGTAGATGATACCCTTTTCTCTTCTCTGCAACCTTTTACCCACCGAAGAGACGCTGCGAGCCTGACTCTGCTATATCTTTATTTTCATGGCAAGTGCTCGACTGAACTCCAATTCATGGTTCCCCTTACTAAATTTCACAAAAAAACACTCGGCTAGCTCCAATCTCTATAAACGATTTCTCCCATTTTTATCTGTGTCTAAATCTAAATGCAGATTCCATGAACAAAGTTTCTTTCCTAGAACTGCTCGCTTGTGGAACACTGTTCCGCTACCCTGGCTCCAGGTTGAATACAACATGGTAGCCTTCAAATCCAATGTAAACAAATTCTTGTTAAGCCATCCCTGCCAATAATCAAATTCTACCCAATTTTCACCATTAACAATTACTACACTACCACCTTACATTCATTTACCCTTATCCTCGAGTGGTCTTCAGGCCTTGATAAGTGGTGACTCACAAGTATAAAAAGTTGGAAGGTTACGACTTTTGGCGTTGCTTTCTGCATAAAAAAATTTCGTTGTATAACAGTCCCTAGACGAAACTGTGACGATGAATAAGGCTGATGGCGTCAGAAAAGCTCCTATAAACACCCACATTGATATATATATTATTCCTTAATTGGAATTCATTTTTGAGATGAGCACTATATATATTAATTTATTTTAATTTCGGACTATTATTCTCATCTTTATTAGTTCCTATCCGTCGCTGTTACCACCTGACAAAGGCCAGAGGAATAGTTGGCCGAAACGTTGTGAATAAACAAAACCAATAAAGATGAAAACAACAACTAATAAAGATGAAAATAATAGTCCGAAATTAAAATAAATTATACCCACATTGATGTTTTTTTTTTTTTTTTTTTTTTACATAGGCATCACCACTTACCAAGGCCTTGAGGCCAATCGAGGATAAGGGTTAAAGAGTGTACAGTAGAAATTGGACAATGTAGTAATCATTAGTAATGGAGATTCGGTAAATTTTTAACTTATATGGAACGGCTCATCAAAAACTTGTTTACGTTAGACTTGAATACAACCAATATTGCAGTTAGTTGGAAAGCAGGAAACGGAAGACAATTCTATAGGCGTGCAGTTCTAAGAAAGAAGCTTTGCTTATGGAATCTATGCTTAAGTTTAGGTACAGATAAAGAGTGGGGGAAATTATTGATAGTGATTTCTGCTAGATGGGTGTGTCTTGTGAAAGTTTGCCGAGAGGAGACCATAGGTTGGAGCTCAGCCGAGCACTTGCCATGAAAATAACAATAAAACAGAGACAAACTCGCAACATTTCTTTTGTGAGAAAGAGGTTGTGGGGAAGAGAAAAAGACATCACCTACGAGGCTACGAAGTCTATTTTGAACTCTATCAAGGCAGGATAAGTCCTTTCTGGCAGCTCTTGCCCAGATGTGGCAACAGTACTCCATCCTTGGACGTACTTGGCTTTTATATAAATAGAGAATTGCATCAGTAGTGAGATATCTACTGGATCGATAGAAGGATCCTGCCATTTTTCCAGCGGCCTTAGCAATGGATTTGATGTATGTGCTCCACTTAAGATCAGGAGTAAAGGTCAAACCTAGAAGCTTGTCAAAACATGAGGCTTCCCCAAGACGAGAGCCATTCATTTCAATTGATGCCAGATGGGGATTAAAGCGTTGATGATGTAAAGATAAAAGCTTGGTTTTAGATGCATTAAAAGTAACAAACCACCTCTTTCCCTATTGTACCACTTGTCAAGATCAGAGGAGAGAGAATGAGAGAGAACTTGGTCGTTTACGGTCTTAGATGTGCTACCATAAATGGTAGTGTCATTAGCATAAATGTCTACGAATGATGTAAGGATGTGATTTGGAAGATTATTAATGTAGATCAGGAAAAGAGTTGGGCCCAGGATGGACCCCTGAGGGACTCCAGCATTAATACTGAGAGCTTCTGATTTCTGCCCATCAACCACTACTCTTATGAACCTATCAGAGAGAAATGATTTAATAATTGAGAAGGCATTTCCAGCTATACTGTAGCTGGAGATCTTGTGAAGTAAACCTTTATGCTATACTCTATCAAAGGCCTTTGTTATGTCAAGAGCAATTGCCCTAGAAAGGAAGTCTCCATCGAGAGATTTGCTAATCCTATGAGATATAATCGTTAGCATATCTGCTGTAGATCTAGCAGAACGGAAACCATATTGCATGTCACTAAGGAGGTTATTTTTGTTGAGATGGTTGATTACTTCTCTATTAAACACAGATTCCAGCAACTTACTCATGATGCACAGAAGACTTATTGGCCTGTACTGAGAGGGAGATGAGCGATCATCTGAATTCTTAAATACAGGGCATACTGATGAGATTTTCCAGGGTGATGGGAAGCAATTCTCCTTAAGACAACGCTAGTTCTGGTTGAAGTCTTTTGAGTACTATAATTGGAATACCATCAGGGCCAGTTGCTTTACTGGAATCAAGATTTTTAATTAGCTTGGCAACATCACGTACAGATATTTGTATATCACATAGCGTGTTTTCTGATACAGGAGGAAATATTGGAGATTGGTGGCCTTGATTGCAAAGGGTAGAATTAGCTGCAAAGTTCTTGGCAAAGAGTTTGGCTTTTTTCTGATGCTGATGAGATTACCTCAAGTCCATTGATGATAGTTGTGATAGAGCACACGCTTCTGTTCAGGATTCTGTTTGCTACTTGCCAAAACTGGTGGGAACCAAACCGCTGCTCAGCTACTTTGGACTTAACGGACTGAGCATACAGCTTTCTTGCATTCTTTATAACCTTTTTACAGTGGTTGCTGGCAGTCCTGAAAGCTGCTTTAGTCTCAGTACATCTATTACGTTGGAAGCAATGGAAAAAGTGATTTCTGTGCGCAATGGCAGCAGCACATTCTGGAGATATCCACGGCTGGCTATTAGGTTTTTGCTGGAATTTTTTCGAGGCTATGAAACGGTCTATACCTACAATTAACCATTCCGTCAAGTCTGATACTATAGAGGGCACATCCTTTTTAAACATGGAATGCAGAGGGAGATCTGATATAAATGTACGGAAGCTATCCCCGTCAGTCAGTTGATGTATAAAGGCTTTTATCATTGAAATGAATGCCCAAACCTAAAAAATCCATTCCGTTAATAAGCTGATTTTCACGCCACATCTGAATGGAAAACTGCTTAGTTTACCTGAAAAATGATCAGATAATTCTGTAACGTTACCGGTACGTTCGAACATTTGTTACAGTTCAAACCCCTCTCGGATCCCCGCGCCATCGAAACGAAACAAAGAAAATAATTACTAATTTGCATAGATGCTCTTTTTGGCTATTGCTGCTAATATCTTCGCAAACCATCTATCCTACAGTTTCTGCTGACATTTTCCCACGTGCTCATATGTGTTTTGTTACAGTTCTATTGGTCCAGAAAATATTGAACTCCTGATGCAATTCAGCTACGTCTTAAAATGTATTGTTAGCACATATGATGAGGTGTAGTATAAAGGCAATCAAAACAGAGAAACGATAAAAAATAATGTTACTTAGGAAAGAAAACTAAGGTTTTCAGATTAGTCTCTCTTGAATACAAGACAGGTCAATGATGCAGAAATAATCAGAGGTGATCGACTAAACCGCAATTGTTAATTCCATCGCGTAAGACATTCACAGCAAGAACTCATTTTCTACCTTTCTTCCATCGTGTTTTGTAGTTAACATTAACAGGAGACTGCTTCAGTACTGATTATAATATGGTCCCATAATAAATCCAATGTGAATATTTGTCATACCTGCTTGTCAAACTGCTTCTGTGGTACCAGTATTCAAGAATTATGGCGAAAGAACTGACCCATCAAATTATCGCCCCATTAGCCTCCTCCCAAAATATTTACATCTAGGGATCTCTACTGTGACCATAATTAACCATGCTCTAGTCCAGTTTGAGACCATAATTAACCATGCTCTAGTCCAGCACCTTACATGATGCTAAACTTTTGACTGACAAACAATATAGATTTAGACAAGCCCGTTCCACAGCAGACATCCTCACTGTAATCTCTGAACATATATACCATTCACTGGACAAAGCGGGGGAAGGCAGAGCGGTAGCTCTAGATATATCTAAGGCTTTTGACAGGGTATGGCATGAGGGTCTCCTCAGGAAAATTAGATCATACGGTATCACTGGTAGAATACTTAACATAATTAAATTCTTCTTAGATAAGAGAAAAATCCAGGTTGTCCTCGACGGTCGTACATCTAAACAATATGATATAAATGCAGGAGTGCCTCAGGGGTCTATCCTTGGACCTCTATTATTCATAAATGTCCTCCCCGACAAAATTACCTCTGAGATGGGTATATATGCTGATGACACCACACTCTATAACAGGCATGACAGGAAAACAAATGAACACTTAACTAAAGAAATGGCAAAAACACTAGAGGATGACCTCCAATCTGTAGTGGAATGGGGACAAAAATGGATGGTTACATTCAATGCTGCCAAGACTAAACTTGTTTCCTTCAATAATTACAAGAAACCTTCTCTGCCACCAATAGCAATGGCAAGTGACTCCCTGTCTGAGAGTACATCTTTCAAACTGCTTGGCCTAACGTTTACAGGAAACATGAGTTGGAACAATTATATTGAAAGCATTGCCAGGGCCGCTGCGAAAAAGGTAGGCTCTCTCTACCGTGCTAGAAAACTACTGACACCTGAAAGTATCCTGTACCTCTATAAGACCACCATTCGCCCATATATGGAGTATTGCTGTCACATTTGGGTTGGTGCATCTGCTGCTAGTCTCTCGCTCCTAGACAAGGTTCAAAAGAGAGTCGCCAATCTGATAGGCCCTGAACTGGCATCTAAGCTTCAGCCTCTGTCCCATTGACGAAACGTTGCATCCCTCTGCCTGATTTACAAGTATTTTAATGGTGAATGCTCTGACGAACTGCAGACACTTGTGCACCCACGATGTAGACACCCTCGACAAACCCGACAGGCAGCTAAATCCCACCCCCACACAGTAGAGATCCCTAGATGTAAAAGATCTTTCTACTCCAGTAGTTTCTTCCCCAGAACCGCTAGACTCTGAAATTCCATTCCAGGTCCCCGCTTCCCTAACTGTACTGACATGCAGAAGTTCAAGTGTAACGTGAACCGACATCTTGCTGCCCAAATCCCAGCATAGTGCCCTAGTAGTTGCTGCCCCTGATAGTAGCCCCCTACACCAAAGTGGCAATGTGCCTTGTTTGGGGTGAAAATGTAATAACAAAAAAAAAAACAAAAAAACATTATTCCCCATAAAAAACTTAGTTTTTCTTTCATCATTTTAAATCCTCTCATGATATTCGTCATCTTTAAACTAACAGTCAGTTTAACTCAATAACTCTTATCCTAGAATGGCTTTTAACTATGATAAGTGGTGACTAACTAGAAAAAATGTAGATAGGTCTCGAACTGTCAGCAAGTCTTCAACCGCTGTCTCATTGATGAAATATTACATCCATCTGTTCGTTTTACAAGTATTTTAATGGTAGATGCTTCGACGAAATACAAGCCCTTGCACCCCCTTGACGTAAATACCCCCGACAAACTTGGCAAGCAGCAAAATCCCACCCCTACAAAGTAGAGATCTCCAGATGCCAGAAAGCCTTCTACTCTAATAGTTTCTTTCCTAGGTCTGCTAGACTTTGGAATTCCCTTCCGGGTTCCTGCCTCCTTGACTGTACTGACATGCAGAAGTTCAAGTGTAATGTAAACGGACATCTTACTGCTCAACTCCAAATTATGTCCCAGATAATAGCCCCCCCCCTCCCTACATCAAAGTGGCACCGAGCCTTGTTTGGGGTGAAAAAAAAAAAAGAATAAATATATGGAATTATTGAAAACCATTTTGGATTTTCTTTCTTAAAAAACTTGAAGAAATTGTAGCGATTGGATTGTGAAGAGATTCTCACAAATGCTAAAGTACAAATGGCGATTATTGCTTGGACATTTATAAACATCAAAATACAGTTTATATTTTAAATAAAATGTTTTCTAATTTTTGTTTTGTATTTCTCATTTTTTCATACGAAAAACTGTTTATGTTTTAGCCCTTATTACTTGACTCTTCTATAATTTAAATATTTTATGTTGCATACCTGTTTATATAGATATTAAACGAAACGCGAGGAATAAAAGTTATAACTATTATATCATCAGAATAATAAACGTTTTTCTTAATTCTCTTATTTCCTTATTGTTATGATGATATAAAAAAGTTATTCTTCATCTTTTATTTAATCTTGTTTGTTTGTTCCTCTTAATAGTGTTGGGCTTTTATGATCTTGATAAGTTTTGCTTTGTTAAAGATATATCCTTTGATAACACACACACACACACACACACACACACACACACACACACACACACACATATATGTTCGTTTTCTTTTTCATTAAAACAGTAGCTTTTTACCCAAATTCTTATTAAATGTTCGTGTGGTTCTTGGCTCTATTCAAAGACGCTCCAAAATGACCTCTAGCAAGGCCACGAACCACGCCACAAAATAACAACGAAATACAGGAAGTTTGTGGTCAGACAAATTACGAATATAAAACGAACCGAATTTTATATTGTTTGTTTTTGAAATCGAGTCATGCTCAGCGTTATTGGCAGACTTTCAATTTTTGGTATATCTTCAGAAAGAAATGGAAAATAATCCAATTTAATTGGTCGTTAGAACCAGAACGCCACATTATTATCGTTTACAATTTTCGTGTACTTTCTCCAATTAATAAGCAGAAACTCCTAGAATCTCAGTGCATTTAAAAAAATAAGCTGTTTGGCTTTGAAGGGAAAATTCATCTTAGTACATGATCATATTACGGGTTTCAACTATATTATTTGCATATCAAATTACAACAACAAAACTAACGGCCATTCTTGCATAACATTGTTTTTTTTTTGTTTTTTTTTTACCTCGGTACAAAAATCAACAGAATCTAGATAATTTTTGCAATTATCTTTTCCCTACTGATTGCGGTATAAAGATTGTCATGTGCAGTTCTAGGAGGTCCACCCTCCTAGGTTTTGCCTTCTATCTTTGAGAAGGGGTTAGTTTATAGCTAATCACCTAAGGCGTCCATATCGAGGAAATTCGACGGGGCTACTTGTGCTCTTTTTGCAGGTGTAGGGGACTAGGATATATTAATCGTAATCCCATTACAAAAGAATAATGAATAATGGAATTGAAGAAAACAAAAACTCAATTGATGGATAAGATAAACGTGTTGTTTATTTACTGTTGAAAGAATGAATGTTTTAGATATAACATGTGTTCATGTCCGCGCGGGTGTAACCATCGTTCGTTGCGGGACTGGTGTTATAGAAAGAAAAGGAAATGTGTGTTCATCTCAAGTTCGGGTCACTATCGTTTGTTCGCGCGTGGGAAAAGAAGTGAGTAATGTAATAGAACGAGAAATGGCAGTCCATCGTGTAGACAAAGAAAAGGATAGAGGGTTGACGTCAGTTAGGAGTCAGTCAGCTCCGCGAAGGTGTTCTCAGGGACCAGTAGTAGATAGAGAGAAAGAGTGAGAATGTGTACGTACGGTCTGTTAGCGTTTTGTCCCACATAGTAGTAAATGGCGTGAGGTACGCGGTCGGTCCGTAGACCGACCAGCTCGAAAGCTGGTCCTAAAAGGAGGAGACACTTCTTTTATACTCGTTTCCGGAGTGTCTTTATGCATGTGTGGATTTCCATTGAAAGGAAGTGACGTCGTCCTTGTGTGCGTACGTGTGCGCGTGTGTGAGTACATGTGTGTACGTTAGCGTGTGTGTATATACACGTGAATGTGAGTGTATGTACTCGAACATGAATATATGTACGTGTGTGGATGTGGGCGCGTATGTTTGTGTGCACGTATGTATATGACAAGTAATATAGCTTGAAATGTGGACGTGTGGTTTAGTGTGAGACTAAGAAAGGGACGCTGGCTTTTGTAATCCCACTTTCTGAAACTTGTGTCACATTTATCACCGTGAGAAATAAATACTCACTATTTCTGTCGTCCAAAGTGTAGTATTAATTCTGATGCGACATTTAGTCGATTATGTCCTCAGTCAGTGAAAGACTAATCCTTCAAGATTGAGACATTTTTTGTTCCAAACCAGTGCTCCCTTTTAGGGGTAACTGGATTTTCTTCACATTAAAACAGATTTTCTGTCTAACTTTGCCCTCGTAGGGAGGTAAACAAATAGAAACTTATTTCCGGTGTTACTTCAACCCGAGAAATCATGTTATATCATAAATGAGAAAACGGTCGTACAAGTAAACAGGGTTGTGGAGTCGGAGATTTGAAAAAGAGTCAAAACCGGATGAAAAAAAAATTTAGAAAGCTTAATCAGAAAAAGGAGGAATGTTAAATCACGTTTTCAAACATTTGTAGTTTAAAAAATTGCGGAATCTTGTAAGAAAATTGAATTTTAACAAAACATCCTTAGTTTTATCAAGTACACGCAAACCTTAATAGAAGAGCCGTTTTTTTCTTTCTTTCTTTGCTTCGTAAGTCAGATCTCTATATATAGTTCATGGAGATCGTCACTAAGGATTGTCTGACTTGCATGAAGTTATTTGTTTATTTGCAGTTAGTGGTTTTGTTTTACGGCATATCGATCCTTTTCGGTTTATTCAATGCCGAATCCAGACATTTTGGTAAAAGTTTTATAGTTCAAGTTTTTTTTTTATACTTCCGAATATTTATTCATGGTGTTCGGGTTGGTTATTTTGTTTTACGGCATATCAATCCTTTTCGGGTTATTTAATGCTGAATCTCGTCATTGGGTTAAAAGTTCTTATGGAGGAAAGTTGTTTTTACTTTGCAAAACCTGGTTTTGTTTTTGAAGGGAAAGGGAAAAATAGTAACATTAATATTTGGTGCATTTTGGTAGCACTTGTGCTTATTTGCTTATTTGCTTATTTGCAGGATTTGTAGGATTTGTCAAACGTTAATTAATAAACTAAAAACGTATTTTTTATTTAATGAAATATGCATCAGAAAAAGAATGTTTTATACACGCACACACACACAGACACACACACACACACACACACACACACACATAACTTATTTCAATGTATTAAAAAAAATCTTATGATAAAACGCGATAACTAATAAACTAGCACATGATTTCAGTCAGGCATTTCATAACGTTGCAGATAACGCACTCGACAGCAGGCGGTGTGGTCGTGGGTTCGAATCCTGTCAAAGTCTGCCACGCTGATGAAATCGTATCTGGCGAAATACATGTCCCATAAATAACTCTTTCAACTATAAATAATTATATAAGCTAAGTGCTTCGTATTTCATTCAATTGTATTCATTGGTGTAAATAAGTACTATAAATAATTAGTATCCGAAAGTTTTTGTTTTTTTTGCTATTTCATGCCGGCATCGGAAAATATAAGACACGAACCGTTGAAATTTCTGGTATCCGTATCGAGAGCCACGAGTTTTACAGGCGAAACTATTTAAAAAGTCGTTGAAGCAGAGGAGCAAAATCAAGAAGAAAAAACATTTAGTGATAAGCTTGGTTTTTCGTTATTATCTGCTTGTCTGACTTGAAGTAATTGGTAGACACGTGTGCGATCAAGCTTATGATCACACTTATCGATCGTACAGAAGAATCGTAGACGTTTTGTCGAAATTCATTCTCTAATGAGATCCTATGATATGAGAAGCGTTCAATAGTTCAAAATCGGCTTCGAAATCTAGTAGGTGGTGCCCTTTTCTCTTTCACTGCAATCTCTTTTCCCACAGAAGAGACGTTACGAGCCTGGCTGTTGTTTTGTCGTTGCAAGTGCTCGACTGAACTCCAATCTATGGTTCACACTTGCCAAACTTTCACAAAAAACACTCGACTTGCCAAAAATCATTATAAACGATTTCTCACACTCTCTAACTGTGCCTAAATCTAAACGCAGATTTCCTGAATAAAGCTTTTCTCCAGAATTACCCACCAGTGAAACACTGTTCTGCTGTCCTTCTTCCCGGTTGAATACAACATGGTAGTGTTCAAGTCCAATGTAAACAAATTCTTGTTGAGCCGTCATCATAAATAATCAATTTCTACCAATTTACACCATTAACGATTACTACGCTACCACCTTACATTTATTAGCCCGTATCCTCGAGTGGCCTTCGGGCCTTGATAAGTGATGACTCTCAAGTAGAAAAAAATTAATACCCCTGCCCCACTTCTCAGTAGAGCAAAGAAACTTGGCGCAGTTATTAGTTTTTCTCTACATAGGAACCACCTAGAGTTACTCATTTCTTCTATCGTTTAACGCAGATCTGGTGATCGTTTTTGTAGAGCACTTAACGTTGATTCTTCAAATACAACGTACGTTCAGAAATGAAGGCTGCATTATTACTTAATGAAAGCCGCCCCGGTAAACCTTTCAGTGTGTCAGTTAAATGTTCCGTAAAATATTTGTGACATTCTAGCATTTGCACGGCCTGATAACAATAACCTTAACACTACAACAATATACTTTCAAACCTTTTCCTTGCTTTGACAGACAGATTTCTGTTTTCACGTATGTTGTTAATCTAATGCAGTAATTCTAGACTTCGAAGATATGACCACACTGAAAGAATGGATGGCGATTATTAAATGTGGCACAGTTGAGGTAGCATGGTCAGTTAGGAAGAGAAAACATGTGAGGAAATGATAAGGAACAACTTGAGAGAAAGTGGAAAGACCAGGGTAGAAATAGGTTTGTTTGGGAGTACAACACAAACTAGTATCTACAACAGCAAACAAAATGTGAGGATCATGTAAACAGCTGTGTTTTCGTTGACACGTCGTAGGTAGTCAGTTACATATGTTGTACTGACTTTCATTGTTCCAAATACTGAGAGAGAGGGAGAGAGAGAGAGAGAGAGAGAGAGAGAGAGAGAGTTCTCTGATTAGAAGGTTAACCTAGCACTACGTGGGAAATTCTTGCAACGTTAACAGATTTCTGGTCTTGTCTCATCGAAAAAAGTCTGGTAAATATCTGTGTCATTAGTTGGCACATTTTTTTTCATGGTTGTCATAATGGTGCCCGTGGTAGTAGTAGTCGTTGTGATGTTGATCTTTTTATCTTGTTACAGCTGTCCTTTTCTTTTTCTCCTTCCCGTAAGATCAGTAAAGCTAAGTAGCGTTCAGTATGGTCAGTACAATGGATGGCCATTTTGGAAATTAGTTGCTGCATGTAAAACTATGAGGCCTTGGCGACATATAAGGTCAAACCTTGATTAAATTATGACAATTGCAATTAAACAAATTTTAATGGAGAAATCTTAAATATAGGCGTGGGTGATCAAATATGTTCAAATGAAGCATATAAGCTTGGAAAAATATTTCACCCTCATTTTTAAGCGGTGGTAATGCTGCAGTGTCATCTGAATGTCCGATTTTAGGCCGAGCCATTAATGACGGATAGATTTGATAGCAAACGGTGTTAGAGCCACGACTCGGCTAACAGAGTTATAGGATGTTCGCGATAACAACAAAATCAACAACAATAACAATGACAATAAACAACAGCAACAAAAATAACAACAGCAGCCACAACCATTATCACCAACAACAGTAGTGGCAGAACTTGAACACAGTATGACAAGCATACAATCAACATAAATCATCGTTAAATAAATAACATTTGCTTCCATCTTATGTTTTTCATGACTTAATAAACAAATGTAATTTGGCCCTGGTTGAAAATCATAGATAATCACCAAACATTGTGCTAAATCACTTTAGTAATATCATGTTTGAAGATAGTATCGATTACACTCTACGTAATTAATCCGTGTTTAAATAGTAAAATGCACATTTTTATTTATTTTCACTGATTTATTTTATCAGATGCATTATTTATATTTATTAGATGCATCATTTCGTGTCACGTTCATCTAGATAATTGCATGGTATTCATCTCTTTCCGGCCATTTTCCATAAGGGTGGATGGAAGAACCCGAAAAACAAAAAACAAAAAACAAAAAAAACAAACAAACAAAAACGTTAGTGTAATTCCACATCCAACAATCAGGAGGAAGTATCAATCTCGTTTCATTTGTCATGTCGACTTCCTATAATGAGGTAACTTTCTGAACATGTTAATTTAACTTCCTACTTTTAGATTTATTGTTGAATTTTCAATTTTTTTTTTTACTGAATCCAACTTCACGTGGAAACCTCCGTTTTTAACACACCATGCCCAAATGGGTTATCAATGTCTGTTCAAATTTCTCTTAAGTGCAAAACTACAAGACGAAAATAAAGCACAACGTGAACATTTTGTTCGTCTAGCTAACAGTTGGGTTACTTCGCCAATGCATGCTATGATGCGAAATAAAATATTTTGAAAACGTACATCCTTACAAGCACACAAAACTCACACCTGAATGCGGTTTTCCAGATTTGAAATGCCATGTGATTTTATAAGGCATTGATGTCCTATCGATATGAAACGACACTGATATGACGAGAAAAAAATAAGCAACTTAGAAGTTAAAGTGTGGAATGATAAAATTGCCGCCCTACAAAAACACGACATGATTTCATTTCGATTGATAAAAACGTTTTTTTTTGTAGCAGACCATCTACTAGTTAACCAGTTGTGTGAAAATCCCAAGAGCTATCGAAGCCTTCTATCATGTCTGAAAGTAACACAATGTTCAACGAACGAGACCGGAGATGCGCCACTGTACAAATCATGCTCTCTACCGATCCAAGTTATTACAACAGAACCATTGGCAGCACCCTCAAAATACATCGCTAGATTGCCATAAATAACAGGAACGTGCCCAGGGTGATGAAAACAAAGTTTCCGGTCACGGTTATGGTTTTTGGTGTGGTTTCAAGTGAGGGCTACATCATGCCACCTCACATATTCGAAGTCGGCATAAAAGTCAATACCAAAATGTACCTAGATGTGCTGAAGAGTGTGGTGATCCCCTGATGCAATCAGGTAGCCGCTGGCAGACTGTGTATGGCAGCAGGACTCGGCGTCGGTCCACAAGTCCAAAGAAACCCAGGTTCGGCTTCTGAAGGAGCTCTACGACTTTGTACCTTTCTCTCACTGCCCTCCCTCCTCCCTCGACCTGAACCAGCTAGATTACTTCGTTTGATTATATGTCGAGAACATCACCACCATGACCTCTCATAACACAAAACTAGCTTGATTTCCGACATCCGCCGAGTATTCGCCGAATTCCCACTAGCGATTGTGGAAAAGACATGCTCCCAGTTCCGGACATGTATCGAGGTGGGGATTGAGGCTGAAGGCGGCTACATTGAATATATATCAGCTCTACTACGTAATCAAGTTATCTGAATTGATTTTTCCACGTGTTCTTATACTTTGTTAGGTGTAAAAAATCCAACTCTTAAGATATTTGCAGTAAACGCAACACACACTTATTAATACTTTCGACTCCATTTCGTTGGTCGTTTTCCCGCCAAATTGACCCGGTGACGATGGATTTTATTTGAGAATTTTGTTCAGAGTAGCAAAAGAAAGTCGAATTACTGCATCTTCCAATAAGTCTGATCGATAATTGTGTCACCCGCTAGCTGATCATTAATCATCGACCGATGAAGGTGAACTCAAATTTACAACTTCTTTTTATTGTTTCCTTTTCTTTTTTTTACCATCGACGCAGTATTTTTTTTTTTTTTTTTTACAATTAGATCACTGCGGTAGCTTGAAGTTTAATTTCGTTTGTAAACTTAAACTCCGACACAAATGTCATCCTAAAAAGAGGTGGTTGTGCAGTATGTGATTTGGTAAAAAAAAAAAAAAAATATATATATATATATCCCGTACTTGCATGTCGAAATTAGTAAAAAATTCCGATCGAGTAAATCTGCTAGAAATATTTTTTACAAAAAACAAAAAACAAAACAAAACAAATAGACATTAGCGATTCACCATTTTCTATTTCGAAACGGCGAATTACGATTGCTTTGTCAAAATCATAACTGCGATTACCTCCCCTAGATTTTAAGATGTTTTCAATATTAACCAATACGATAAACATTCATAATTCGATAAGTTTTATTTTTACTTGTAATTATTTTTTCCTCAATCATTTGTTTGTAATTTTTGAAATTTCTACTAATTTCGACATGATATTCAAGTACATAATACTTTTGCCTAAAATTCATTAATTTGCAATCATGCTATACTGCACAAGCATCGAAAGAAATCATTACGCACTCTATAGAAATACACATGCACACACATCTATTACTGATGGAGATTTAGTATGTGTTGATCTGAAGCCGAAACTATACTATTACTTCTATTAATTGCACTATTGTGTAACCAATTTAGTTTAGATGGTATACTAAATTTAATGTTGTTTTTTGCTGTTTGGGATCATTTATTCATTTCGTAGGAATTAGATAATTATTGTTGGTATTCGTTTCCTCGGCCTATTTCTAGTTAGAATTTATTCTGGAAAGACCTTAGTTACTTACGGAAGAGACACGGTGACGGTTGCCAATATTCCTGAGTGAAACTGTTTTTGTGGAATGAATTAGATTCGAACTTGGCACACGCAGATTGCCAGTCTGTGCCGCTAACCGTCATTTCCTTAACTTTAGTGCTCAATTCAGGGCAATGGTAGTATAGTATGTACTGTCGCCATGAAATCATCCTCCCAGGCATAATCTCCTTCTTTAGGGGGCAGTGTAGTATATGCCCGTTCGTCAAGATACCATTCTGAAACTAGTCATTTTAATAGAAATTATGTTTCTCTATGGGAGTGAAACCTATTACCTTCAACAAAATTCCTACTGAGTTTTTTTTTTAAACGTATTATTTGAGCTGATTTCATTTGTAAATGTTTAATCGTGTGCTTAGTTGGTTTAAAAAAATAGCGGTTTCTTCGTTTTCATATATTAATATCTTTATTCTTGCTTCAAAATTAAACCAAAGTGTCTTATCGATTACAAGTAATAAGGCAGAAATATGTAAAAATCGATGGATTGGATTTATTTTAATATTAGACTGACAAGAAAGTTCTTGCGGTTTGGAACTTTTAAGTTCAGATGACATATCTTGATTTAAACAAAAAATTACTGATCAAAATAAGCACCATCAGAGTCAAAAAACTTTTGCCAACGCAAAACAAGTGTATTTATTTCTCAGTATCGTAAAAATCTTGTGTTTGATCGCGATGAAGTCGCTGAAGACATTTTTGATATCGCTTAGATTTTTTAAGTATTTCTCACGCAGAAAGTTGTCGAGATGCTTAAAAAAGTGGTAGTTGGTAGGTGAGAAGTTTGGAGAGTATGGAAGATGAGGCAGAGTTTTGTAGCCCAATTCGTTACACTTCTGCACCATCGGTTTAGCAACATGCTGTCGGGCTTTGTCGTGGAGGAGAACTGGGCCCTTTCTGTTGACTAATGCTGAGTGTAGTTATCGAAGTTTCTGATGCATTTCATCCATTTATTGGCAGTACTCCTCTGGCGTAATGGTTTCGCCTGCATTCAAAACCTGTAATGGCTGAGACCGGTCGCATACTACCAAACAGTCAGCATCTCTGGTTTCAGGTAATGTCGTGGAGCTTCGTCGGCGTCTAACCACTGAGCTGAGCATCGTCAGTTGCCGTGAAGAACTCACTTTTCATTGCAATTTGTTAATCTTCTATTTTTGTCGAATTCGATTTGATTTTGACACTTTTTTCTGGATATCTTCTTCATTCAAGCCATGAATTAACTTCGGCTTCATTATTTTCATTTTCTTTGATTTTATTTTACTAATATTAATAAGTAAGGTCAAAATTAAAACCTGCATTTAACAAAACGTACGTGTGTGTGTGTGTGTGTGTGTGTGTGTGTGTGTGTGTGTGTGTGTGCAAAGTAACCATAACAGATCAGCGTTATTGAAATTTGGTCCCTTAATTTGCAGGAAAGTTTTCGTCGTTGAATTAATGGTTTCATTTGAGGAAAACTTTGCACATCATAAAAGTTGGAACAATGCAGCAGAAATATCCGGAAAACTATTGTATTTCCTATTGACGTCGGATGCCGAGGTTTTATTGCAAACTCATCCCCATGTCCTGGAATCATCTTGGTCTTTCTCCGTCAGACAAAAAATACATAAAGAAAATACAAGACAAGACTATCTACATGGCAATCCTAAAGCTCGTATTCCTGAATCCAGAGTTATCATCTGATGAAGACTTTGTTGGAAACAATGTTGCTGCCCAAGCGACAGTTATTGTATAAACATTACACCCCCCACACACAAAGTAAGTTATGAAAATATATAAGGCAATTAAGCTACACAGAATATTCCGCTTTTTATTCTCGTGAGAATTCGTCAGGTTTATGCGAAAAGTTGTGGTTATCGCGCATTT
The DNA here is from genome assembly GCF_053919585.1 of Euprymna scolopes. Lineage (NCBI taxonomy): Eukaryota > Metazoa > Mollusca > Cephalopoda > Sepiida > Sepiolidae > Euprymna > Euprymna scolopes. Next base: position 175,270,618 of record NC_136486.1, on the reverse strand, counting down.
ATATATATACGTACATGTTATTTAATTTTCTACTTAGCCAATCAGCTTCCTAGTTACCACTGCACCCATCCTAATCAGCCAATGGGTGGGCAATTACAGGATAAAGACACAGTTGACCTCAAGTTGAACCCTTCTCTTTGTGTGTTTTTGGAAAGGGTAGATATCCTTTTGTTGTAGTAAGCTGATCTACTTTCGGCTTAGGTGTAGTTAGATATGTTATTTTTGTGTTTTAGTCTAAATTTCGGATATTATGTTAGTTTATATATATATATATATATATATATATGACTACTTCATTTAATCACATAAATGAATATACGAAAGTATAATTTTATGCGTAAACTTTAAGTATTCGCTTCAACAGTGCTCAATACATAGGTAGAGATAGGTAGTAAATTATAAAGATATATATGGCAATTAAGCTACACAGAATATTCCGCGTTTCATCCATGCTAGGATTCGTCAGGCATAAGCATAAGCCTGACGAATTCTAGCGTGGGTGAAACGCGGAATATTATGTGTAGCTTAATTGCCATATATATCTTTATAATTTACTATATATAAATATAAATAAATAAATATATATATATATATATATATATACTTATTTATGAATATGCATGTTTATTTTATTCTTATTTTATTTATTTATTTTCTAATGTTATTGTCAATTTTAAAATTATTTTGTATAGCTATCCTAGAGTAAAGTTTATCCTGTGCACACAGTTGTTCGCTATTTCTCCCCTACAGTTTAATAGATGTTGGGGTTCTTTAAGGAATATGATAGCGAATTTTTCATTCAGGCATAATCTACATCGTCTAGGTCTCTACATGTACTTGCTTGTCTTATTATTTTCCATTCGACTATTGGCAAACGTCCACTTTTTTGAGTTCCCGGTATTGGTTTCCTAGTGCTGTTTTCATTCTGTGTTTTTTTTAACGTACTTTGATGGTCATTAAAACAACAGATGAACTAATATTTCAAATGCGATGGCGAGCAAATTTCTTTCTTAACAAAATTGAAAAAAATAAACAAAAAAGAATCCTACGGTTTTAAAACCATAAAAAATGCAAAAGCAGTAGATTTTATGATAAACTTGGAAAATGACCTTTTAAACGTAATTAAAAATTCAGAATTCTACAATCAACAATTAAGAAAACACTATACAAAATCGTTAGAAATATAAACTAATGAAATCTTTCTCATAAAATAGATAAACAAGAATATAACAAACTAATGGCAGAAAATATTAAAAAAAAAACGAATACAACTACTATAATACATACTGAAAGTAAAAGCATCACCGATAAACTAAAAATTAGCGATAAAGTTAGTAAAATTAAAACCTAGAGAAGCATACCTTTTACTCAAAGACCACAAATATGACTTCAATAATAAACCTAGTACTCGCTTGATAAACCCAACTAAACCAGAAATAGGTAGAATTAGTAAAACTATACTTTCTAGATTAAACAAACAAATCAAACAAGACCTAGAATCAATCACTCAACCTCACATTAATGCAAGTGGCTCCATACGTAATGTATTCTACTGGAAACCAGCCAGCAGGAATCTTTTTATCAAATAGAAATCCGAGCTACCACTTAAAGATAAACTCAGTTACGCACCTACAGAAATTATTCGCATACAGAACAAATCCTTCAGCACCGCCAAACACACCACCAAACTCTCTCTTTCTGTCAAGGACTACACCGCTTCAACCATATCCAGCCTCAGTTAAAGAAAACGAGGCAGACACCACACCTGCTTCCTCAAACTACCTTTTATCAATAATAGATTCTCCATCATGTGAGAAACTAGACATCTAACTCATTCACACCGGTACCTCCTTACGACAACACCTCTCCAAAAAACACTCGATACCTGTCCCATGACCAATTAGCCAATTTCTAGCTCAAGAAATACACACCAATGTCGTTAATAATCTGAAATGTTCTAAATGAATAACTCTTACATAGGCAGCACCACCAGGCAATTACACTTACGCAATTATAAACCTTGGTAAAGTTAGTATTTGGGAAGCGCTCCTCATATCAAAACATGAACCTTCCATCAACAACAGACTTGAGCTTAACCCCACCCCCATCATTATATAGTCACTTTTCCATAACCTTCCTAGATTGCTATTAATTTTGTTGTCTATCGGGTACATACGTATACATCTGTGTGTGTGTGTATATATATATATATATGCATTTATGAATATTTTTTTACCATTTATCAAGGCCCGGAGGTCATTCGAGGATAAGGGTTAATGGGTACACATTAGTCAATGGGACTATAGCGTAAACATAAGTAGTGGAGATTTTATAAATTGGATTACTTAGAGGGTCGGTTCATCAAGAACTTGTTTATGTTGGACTTGAAGACAACCAAATTGTAGTCAGCTGGAAAGCAGTCAACCGGAAGGGAGTTCCGCATGTGTGCAGTTCTAAGAAAGAAGCTTTGTTCATAGAATCTACGTGTAGGTTTAGGCACAGATAAAAGGTGTGGGAAATTATTGATAGTGGTTTTAGCTAGACAAGTATTTTCGTGAAAGTTTGGCGAGGGGGGACCACAAATTGAAGCTCAGACGAGCACTTGCCATGAAAATAACGATAAAACAGAGGCAGGATCACAATGTCTCTTCTGTGAGAAAGAGGTTGCAGGGAAGAGAAAAGGGCATCCCCACTAAGCTACGAAGCCTCTTTTGAACTCTGTCAAGGCAAGATAAGCTGCTTCTAGTAGCTCCTGCCCTGATGTGGCAACAGTACTCCATCATTGGCCATATCTGGCTTTTATATAGGTAGAGAATTGCATCAGGAGTGAGAATCTACTGAAGCGGTAGAAGGATCCTGCCATTTTTCCAGCGGTCTTGGCAACGGATTTGATGTATGTGTTCCATTTTAGACCAGGAGGAAAAGTCAAGTCCAGAAGCTTGTCAAAATACGGAGCCTCCGGGTTTTAGATGCATTAAAAGTAACCAGCCACCACTTTCCTCATTCTACCACTTGCACAAGATCAGAGGAGAGAGAGTCAGAGAGAACTTGGTCATTTACGGCCTTTGATGTGTTTCCATAGATGGTAGCGCCATCAGCATTAATGTCAACGAATTATCTTAGGATGTTATTTGAAAGATCATTGATGTAGATCAGGAAGAGAGTTGGGTCCAGGATTAATACTGGGAGTTTCGGATTTTTGCCCATCAACCACTACTCTTGAATCTTCAACTGTATCATTAGTAATTACTGCCTTCTATAGTTGTCTCACCACGTTTTGGCTAACTAATCCTCTGACCTGCTTTGGGTAAGATTGAAACCGCTATCTTCAGACAATGCTCACCTGGAACTGTAGAGATTCAACGTTTCTATCCCCTGCACCATGGGCCCCGAAGGGCGATCACGGTTGGATGGTTTGGTTTTATAAATCCAAGTTTTGTGTTATCTGATCTTCCATTGTCGGCTCCGTACCGAATGGTATATGTTATTTAATTATTGCAATTCTTTTTTAATAGTTGTTGTTTCACGACATTTCGGCCAACTATTCCTAAAATAAATAAAAATATTGTTAAATGTAATATACAATAAAAATATACAAATTACTCATCTAAAAAAAAAAAAATGTGGGACCCGAGTCACTAACCGGTGCAGTGCATGTTGCTGAGCTAGACGCGGTCCAGATCATGGCCATTCACAGAAACAGTGAGCATCCAAGACTGCGACGCACTTCTTATTTTGCCCGAAGAGTTTGCCCTGCGACGAGAAAAACAGCAGTCAGATTGGCAATACAAACATGTTTGTATTGCCAATCTATAGATTCAGTGCCAGTTCACTGGGAGAAAGGAAAATTGAAAGTGAGCAGTTATTGGCAACAGTTGAGAATGGATATTACTCACTACGGTGCTTACCATTTCCTAACTATCAGGGATTGTGGCCCATCGCGGTTTTCAATGTGAAGGCAGTTAGCACGGCAGGACTCGGCAACTATATTTCGCCAACTGGAAGGGGTCTTTTGTGAACGTGGAGCATCTCACAAACTACTGACAGATAATAACAACTTTTCGCAGCAAAGAATTCAAGACGTTCATAAATGAATGGGGCTTGAACTTGAGATTTCGCTGTGCATATGGCCCAGCGGGTATGGCATAGCAGAACGATTCCATCGCATTGTAGAACGGATCGCGGCTAAAAAAAATTTAGTTAATCCACAGTTCGTCTTAGTGGAAAGGATGCCCTGACACGTGCCTTCGATATAGTGTACTCTCGTCAGAAGAAAATTCGGGCACCATAATATCTTCGGAGAGCAGGTCAGAAAGTTTGATACCCGATGACGAAACAGAGTCAGAAAATGGTCATGAGACAGGAGTAGAAGAAGCGCACGCACATGATGAAGCCCACGGTTCTGAAGAGGTCCCCAGAATTGCGAAGAAGCACCTGACAAAGACGACCAGCGCCGGGATATTGTGATCATGAGGTCAGGGAGGTGTGCAACAACAACGGTCATGGAAACAAACATCCAAGGGCGGCGTGTGCGTATTATAAAAAGTCACCAACACTCGAACTCGAAACCCGAACGATAGGAAACGAAAAGGTGACAGATGCAAATTAAGACGCGGTCGAATTTGAACATATAAAAAACCGGCGTTTCTTTCATTGGCGAGCATTCATTTTTGACTTGGAGTTGTTTGAACGTACGATGAATTCGTATGTCAATGGAAAGAAAGAAATACAGATTTTCTACAAACGTCGAAACAAGAATAAAAAAGGATTGTCATTTTATTGCGTGTGCCAGAACATTACAAACTGAAGAAAAACCTTTTTGCACGATCATTTAACGGTATTCATCAGTTCAAAGGCAAACTTTCATTCCAGCACTTCATTTACAAAGTCACTGTTCGCCCATGCATGCAGTATTGTTTACACATCTGGCCTGGTGCATGTACTACTAATTATTCCTTCTTAGGTCGTGTCAAAAAGAGAGTTAAATCTAATAGGTCCCGCACTATCAGCTAAGTTCCAACCTCTGTCCCGTCGCCGCAGTGTTACATTTCTATGTTTGTTTAACAAGTATTTTGATAGAATCTACGCTAATGAACTCATAGCATCTGTGCTCTTCAACGTACATACTTCCAACCTACTCGACAGGTCCGTAGATGCCATAAAGCCTTCTACTTCGTCACAGACTTTCTGATTCTCGGCTTGTTTCGCCGCATCTCTGACTGTACTAACCCATAGAAGTTTGAATATAATATGAACATCTCACTGCTCAACTCCACAAAGTTCTATTGGGCACGTTTCCAAATAGTATATCTTTGCGTTTCAATTCGCAATATGTGTTGTTTGGGGCGAAAAAGAGGAATGAAAAAGACATGGAAAAGAATTAAAAGAGAGAAAAGTAGTTGAGAGAAAAGGAAAGTATGAGAGAGATCGAAAGAGAGACAAGATGAAGCGATCTAAAAGTGAGAAATAAATCTGAAACTGAAAAAAATAAAAATCGGAGAGAGAGAGAGAGAGAAAGAGAGAGAAAGAGAGAGAGAAAAAAAGAAATAAACGGGGAAGATAGAGAAAATGAGAGATGAAGGAAGGAAGGCGACAGAGAAGTAAAAAAAAAAAAGATAAATAGAACAAAGAGAATGAAAGATGATGGAAAAAGATGCAGATGATGGGCAAAAAAATCGAAAAAAAAAAATACAAGAAAGCAAAAACTATAAATAAGAAAGAATATAATTAAGAAGGAAAATTACAGTAAAAACATTGCAAACTATGCATTCTCTTGCTTTTTTCAAACATGGCGGACACGCTCTGATCTAGATATAAACTAATCAAGTTTGTTTAATCAATATCTAACCTAGTTTTATGGTGCTTTTAAATATCATCCCTCGTCTTTGCCCGGCTGTCAAAATACTTGATTTTGGAATTTCAGCTGCCAGGAACGTATCTATCTTTTTTCTTATATATTATAAATTCATTGTCTTTATTGTGAACTCATTCCCAAGTACGACACCTGTGAGGGGTAATAGGTCGATATTTATGGAACATTTCATCGATGAACTTTGAAAACAGCACGACACATAAAATCTGGTCGGATATCTGTCTCGTGGCAAAGATCTATATAAATGTGTATCTACGTATATAAATTTATATCTATCTCTTTAAATTTGTATCAGTCTCTCTCTCTCCACCCCCTCTTATATATATAACTTTCTCCAGACGCCTCACACATCACTGGTCCGACAACAAACTAGCATATTATTTCTCATAGGAAAAAAATCTAGTCAGCCAAAACAAGAAATATATTAATCACTAAGAAGTACAGAAATAATTGCAACAAATAAAGAGAAATAGATAGATATAGAAAATACGACCCAACATTAAAAAAATTATCATTTAATACAAGTTTAAACATATTTAATTCACACACACACACACACACACACACACACACACACACACACACACACACACACACTCCTATAAATTTGATTTTGTGCGTGTGTATTGATATTCATATTAAAAACCCTTCTTTCTATTTATTTAAAAAGAAAATACAACTTTGTTATACAGGGTGGTCAAAAAGTCAGGTAACATGTTAAAGGTAGAAAAAAACAATATGATCCATTATAATCTCTATTCGTTTAATATTATTTGTTTAAATATTTGAGTGTAATATATAAACTACCCCTCCTGATTTCTGGCTTTGGGACTATGTAAAGGATAGCGTTTATGGCAAGAAGCCTGATACAATAGCGTCTTTAAAGTTATTTATTGAAGAGGAGATTGCGCGGATATCAGCTGACATGATTACACGTGTTACACAATCAGTGGTTAATCGCTTCCAGCGATTGATAGAGAGAAATGGACGACAATTAACAAAATAAACATATTTCATGTTTGTTTCATTTTATATTTCAATGTATGGTACTTAAATATACGTGTATTGCTAATATCGTTTTTCTTTAAAATGTTACCTGACTTTTTGACCACCCTGTATATGGGATGTGGAATTGCACCCATCTAGAAAAGATCCAGCCAATCTGCATATTCTTTTAAACATTCGTTTGAATTAATTCCCTATCAGTTTTTTCGTTTTTTTTTTTTTTATGGGATGATCATCTTTAGTTAACTATTACGTGAAGATATTCTACATGACTTTTACTTGCATAATATTTGTGTGAAAAGGTTATAGTAAACACAAGCAATATATATATATATCTGTTTACAAAATTTCGCCTAAAAATCTTTTGTCAGTTTTTGGTCTACAGACATGAAACTTAATATATAAGCAATACTTTATATTTGGGTATTAGCCGGGGGAAATTAGTGGAAAAGTATGAAAATTAAAAACATGGAATTAGCCAGGTGAATTAGTATTACGAAAATGCATGCGTAACATAATAGCTATTGGTTCGTGTTTTAGTTTTTAGCCTTGCAGCAAACACATCTTTATAGCCCAGGCATTAAGGTCAAAGGAAAAAGTAAATCGTAAGCTAAACGTTTTGGTTTCTATTCTCTGTGGTGACGCACGAGTCGTCCTTTTAAATTTTTAAAATCATTACTATATATTGGGTCCAATATAATAATAAACCTGTCTTTTTAAATGTATGTATGTATGTTTGTTTGTATGTCTGCCTAAAACTTTTGACAGAGGCGATGGATTTTCACGAAATGGTGTCGTTTTGAAGATCGACCCTTCGGACGACAAATATCGAAAAATTGGCTAAAAACATTAATTTCTTCACCCTCAACTAGGCACTTTTCTAAAAGAAGGGGGTCGTATTTTCACCGATATTTTAGAAAGTAATCTCCTCTTTTCGATTGACTAGCCTTAATTTAAACCTTCACCACTTTGGGTTTGGCGTTGGACGCAATGGCAAAGAAGTCACGTTCTTTTTTCACGTTCTTTTCCCCCTTCGCAGTACGGGTTCGAGCCTGCCTGCCTACTACCACTTTTATTTTTTGCTGGGTGAGTTGACAACCTCGAGAGGCTCTCGAGCAACAGCATTGTGTGTTGTTGTACGCGTAGAAGTTTCCAGACTGCCCCCTGGCGAAAAGGAAAGATAACCCCAGCGTACTTCCGGCTTAATCAAAAGGGCGTAACTGGCTTCCGGAAGGGAGGTAACTATCATCCCTACATGAAAAATTATAAAGTCCTGGGAAAATAAACAATCATAAGAACTTAGATTTCAATAAAATTCACGTATATTTCTAAAGTATTGACAAGTTAAAACTACAGAAAATTTCCTTCATGACTAATTTATTGAGTTCATTTCTATCTTTGAAAAGAAATATTCGTGACTTCCTAATAAGAGCATGCAGAAGTAGTCCTGATACTTGTAAGTTTTCTGAATGTTAACAAACGTGTGCGTTTTTTATGTTTCTAAAGTTTTGTTCAGCACTAACATATATATATATATATATATATATATATATATATATACACATATATACATATATATATGTTAGTGCTATATATATATATATACATACATATATATACACATGCATATATATATACATACATATATATACAGACATACATATATATATGTTAGTGCTATATGTATATATACATACATATATATATACATACATATATGTATATATAAATACATATATATATATGTTAGTGCTATATATATATATATATATATATATATATACATACATATATATATATACATACATATATATATATATATATATATACACGATAATTACTAACGATTACTATGTCGTCCAATTGACTACTGTACACTCTTAACCTTTATCTTCGAGTGGCCTCTGGGCATTGATAAGTGGTTATGCTTATGTAAAAAAAAGTTCTCAATGTCTGTTTCTGGTTTCACTTTAGTTATTTCCTTGTTGCTTAGAGATGGTTCGTTTTGTCCTCGTTTATGATTCTTTTGATGTGTTCGATACAGTAAGTTCTTTGATCTCTAAGCCATTGTTTTTTTTTTAGTTTCGAAAATCAGAGATAAACATTATTCTTGTTATTATATTTCGATTAGAATGGAAGCAAAAACTAAACACGATTAGCGAATTTATGCAAAAACAAAGTCACTTTTCCACCTTAGTCCCAACCGTATTTATAACAACAACTAAAACAAAAGCGCCCTCTAGGCAAGGTAAAACTTGAATACAAGGTTGGTAGTCCCGGCTTTAGCTTCTTGCTTTAAGGACGTCAACTAATGTCCTTGATATATCTATGACAGGAAAATTATGTCGCCACATACACCAAAATATTGTTGCAAAACCAGAACAAAAGCTGTAAGACTCAGAAGAAAGATTAAAGTGTCATGATTGGCATGCGTTCTTATGGTCAACATTAGGATCCGATCAGCATCCTATGTTGGTCTTTCTAATTTACAGAACGCGAATACTACGGGCGAATTACAGATGAGCAGAAATGATCAAAGAAAAATCAAAGAAAAAATTGATTAAAAAAAAAAGAAAATAATCCAATAATAGAATACTACTACAAAAGAACAAAGAATCTTTCTGAATCGCATGAAACATATGAATGGGGCATGTCTACAGACTATTAATGTCATCTGTCTCTTTAAATGTATGTATGTATGTATATATGTATGTATGCCTAAAACTTTCGATAGAGGCAGCGGATTATCACGAGATCGGTATCGTTTTGAAGATCGACCCTTCGGACGACAATATCGAAAAATTGGCTACAAACATTAATTCCTTCACTCTCAACTGGACACTTTTCTACAGGGAGGGATCACTTTTTTTCGTCGATATTTTCGAAAGTCATCCCCTCTTTCCGATTATCTAGCCTTAATTTAAACTTACGTCACTTCCGGTTTGGCAATGGGCGCAACAGCAAATAAATTACGTGTTTTTTTTTTCACATTCCTTTTCTCCTTCGCCGTATGGGTTCGAGCCTGCCTTCCTACTACCACATTTTTTTTTTTTTTTGCTCAACACACAGCTTTAAATACCCGGGCAACACAGATAAATAAAAATAAAATTAAAAACAAAAATAAAATTAAAAAACAAAATGTCTAAAATCCAAATAAAAACACTATGAAAATCAAAACAAAAATAGAATTAAAAAGTCTAAAATCGAAACAAAAAAACAAATATAAAAAAGAGTGTAAAAAATAATTTAACAAATCTAAAAACATGAATGGAAAAAACAAAATAAAAATATGCGATAATTATACTTTTTATTAAAAAAGACAAAAACAAAAAAGAACCGCAGTCTAATATTAAAGCTCTACTTTTGGGAAGCAAACGACAAAGTTGGCTTCGTTTTCGACCATCGATTTAATTGCTGAATAAATATATAGACTGCCAGGAAAGAGTGTAGGTGACGTTTGGCTGGGAATTTCATGAATATTCGTATCGATCTGTTTTACGACAATAATGAAATTGTTTGAGCCGTGGAATTCGATAGATTAAAACATCGTGTAGTTATGCAGCTCACTCATCGCCGGAAATATTTGGATGTTGCATAAGAAAATCTAATTCATCATGCAAAGCATTTGCACAGATTTGCATGTAAGATTCGCATGCAATGTGCAAAACGATAGATCAAAATATTCACACTAATAAATAACTTTTTGTTATTGGTCAATAAATATTAACATAACCAACTTTCCTCGAATATTGATATTATATTTAGGCGCGATTTCTTTCTGTCTTCCGCTTCCTTTGTCAGAGGATTAAACAGAGCAAATATTGTGCATTGGTGTGTTGTTACGATGTTTATATCATATGCATTTGTTGCTGGGATCCACGTGTGTGAGAAAGAGGGAGAAGGGGCGTTGGTTGCTATCAAGCTATTACATTACTTCCTTCGCCCCACTCTATTAGAGTTTGAGGCGAGCAACTACTTTTTGCGTCCACTCGCTTTCAAGTCTGCCTGATACAAAGAGACCACAGCCCTCTTAGGAGGAGTTCTTCACTTTTGTTATTCTATCAGCGTCATAAGCACCAATCATTTAATGAGTTTTGATGTCCATTTTGAAACTGTCCTAGAATAAGCACTTCTTTCAATTCTCGAATAAAATTTCTACGATCGAACAAAATTTTTCTAGAGTAAAATTTGTTTAAGGAATCCAATGATAATATTTATTTTAGAAATTTGTGTTTTCAATTGCCCTTGTATAAAGCATGTCATTTCACTGTAGATCGATAACGTTATGTCATTTTCCGCTGATAACTGTTTTTTGTGACTTTTTTCACTTACAGTTGTTAAATTATTCTTCTTCTTCTTCCGGAAAACACTAGTCACCTAATCATGAGCGATTGCGAATGTTTGTGAAAAGAGAAATGTTTGGATGACAAAAAGAATGTTATCATTTGAAATAAAAATTTTAAATTCTGTATTAACTTTCTTCTTGACCCACGTTACTAGTTACTCTTATCACTTTCTGTGAGATGGTTTCCGTATTCTAAGGTTTCCTTAGGATCTCAGCTGTTTTCATTACTGTTATCCATTGTATCTTTATTATTATTATTATTATTATTATTATTATTATTATTATAATTATTATTATTATTATTATTATTATTACTATTATTATTGTTGTTGCTGTTGCAAAATGGCATTTTTTGTTGATGAACTCGAGTATATTTATTCATAATTTGCAACAACAAATTACTTTTTTGCTAAAAAAACAAACAAAAAAAAAACACCCGCAAAATTCAAACCATAAAACAATAAGGTGGATTTTACCGTCCATGATTGCAAACACAGTGTAGTAGTAGTAGTAGTAGTAGTAGTACACTGTAAAATAATTTATTTTCTTTTGTTCCCAAATATTTTTAATGCGTTCACACGTTAATAACAATAATAATATTCAATAGTTCGAGGTTGGGGAATGAACACGATCCGGCAACTTAAAAATAATTTGAAGCAAAGATGTCTCACTAATTTAAAACCAGATTAAATAATTTTGAGTTTAGAAGCAGTAAATGTTCTGGATTTTAATCAAGTCTTATAAATCTGAATTTTAAAGAAGAAAAAAACACAATCTAATTTTTTCAGACATTATAAATCTAAACCTTGAAACTGACAACGGTATTTTATTTTTTCTTATTAGGCAGATGCCATCTAAATCTAATTATTAGTCAATTTATTTCGAAAATTGCCATGCCACTGTAGTAGTATTGGATTTATCCGTAAGGCGAATCACCGTGCATGCAATTTTCTGCACAATTAAAATCATTTTATGATCATGTGTCAGGTCAATAGTTTTTAATATGAAACTGACAGACAATTGGAAAGATCAAATTTGAATGAGAATCAATTATATCGTTAATGATTTTACTTGTTTATAGTCACACGCAAAATTACTTTCTACAAATCACTAGCGGGAAAGTTGTTCGATGCGAAGCAGAATGTCACCAAGCTGATTTACCAATAAACTCATAGTTTTATTCTATAAACTTGTCATCTCTGATTCATTCTTTAATGAATGCAATGTTCAAAAGTCCAACTTCAGCGCTTTTGTTAATTGTTAATTAACTAAAAATAAAAGATGACGGATTTTAATTAACATCATAGGAAAGTAAAACGTACATTTCCCATAGATGATAACACACACACACACACATATATATATGATGCTCCCTATCTTGGGTTGAGCATATTGGACAGTGATATACAAACTCCCATTAGCATATGAAGCGATGCTCTTTGTGTAAACAAACTAAGCTTGGGTATTTGGACAATGGCAAAATATTGTTAATTCACTGCCCGCATCGCAGCAGCCGTATAGCGCAACGGTTAGATCGATTTAGGCGATCGGGTTTCGATCCTGGCTTGGGGTAGTTGCTTGTCCATCATGAGCTGTGAAACAGCGAAACAGTACCATATGTGGATGACACACACACACACACACACACTGTGAAACAGCGAAACAGTACCATATGTGGATGGCACACACACACACACACACACACACACACACACACACACATAGACATCCTTAAACGTTTTAATTATGTATCTGATTGTTAATCCATATCGATTTATCACCCTTTATCTTGTATTAGGACAATTTGATACAATCGATCCAATTTTTCGGAATCGTAGTACCATTCGAACTATTGATGATGAAGGGTCATTCTTACTTCAATATTTCGATTCAGATAACATCCCAATTCAATGCTCTTCGGACCAAGATCACAAAAGAACTCTAAGCTACTCGCTTCCCGCATCTTTTTTCGCCCCCCCCCAACTTGAAGTGTACTGTCCCAACTCCTCCATCTTTTATTTCGTCTCAAACTTAGTTTTTTCAAACACCCTTAGGGATCGACCTGCTTGTGTTCGGCCTTCATCAAGCTGGAAAACTGGGCGATCTGCCATCTAGCGAAGGTTAGGAGAGCTCTACTGATAACTTTTTTCTTTTTAAATTGTTTTTCCTCACCTTCACCAATGAATTTTTTTTCTACTCTTGTTGAATTTGTTTATTTGCAAATAAGAAAGCGATCAATCTTATTTGTTATATAAGAAAAAAAATCGATTTGATTTGGGAACAGTAAGTAGGAATGTCCCTGGAGCGATTGTTTCGAGTGAAAACTTTAGCTACCGATACTCCTTAGACAAGAAAAAAGATACAGTGACAAGGATGACTAGAGACTCCTCTCCCCATTTTTTTTGAGTTGGCCTGTACCTACTTGTTTATCTTTTGACTAATATTTGTACACGTTGAATGTTTTAAGTTGAGGAAAAAAATTATTTTCTACGTTCGCAAAGTTCATTGACAAAAGTTCCACTCCACCGTGTCGAGCCGACAAAAAGAAAACTCGTCCCCATTTCAAGAAATGCTGGCTTTTATATTTTATATTTTCACACTCGACCGCGTCTCAATTTGCATACGACACGTTTTTTCTCGTGTCGGTCGGGTTTCGAATTTAAGACTTTCTCTCTTTTACGCACATAACACCCGCGCTAACCAGGTACGCTGCGACCCCCCCCCCGATCTCATGATCACAAATAGGGTAGGGAGGTAGTATTCGTCTTTGTCGGGAACTTATTCGAAAAGAAATGATGCGGGCCTCATTCACATGCGTACTCTCGTCTGCAGGTCGGCTTTCAATAAACACCTCGTCTGTTGGGAGGTTACTAGCATCGAAATCACTGATAAGTGCGTTCGTATTACTAGTCGAAGGTCTTTAACGTGCCGAAGCACCCGATCAACTTTCACAGACTGCGGGCTGATCACTTCAGTAACGCGACCCGTGTTATAGATTTTGTTGTGCACCTGATTTTTAACCCAAACGATGTCTCTTCTTTTATACCCCCCCCCTGTAACATCCAGTTTGGGTAGTGGGTTAGCTTCAACACCTTTGATTCGACCATGATATGTAGCACGTTAGCTGGTACGGTGGAAGGTGACACGTCATCATTTGGGGTGACTTTGTGCCAGTAGACCGCTTCCAATATCGAACAACTCTTTCTGGCTGTGATGGTCGTAACAGTTCTATGGCTCCGTTCTAAAATCCAGTTTCCACTTGGTGAATAGGCACATCTAAACTGCATATTTATATCCTACTTTTTTTGCAGATTCTCCAAACTCTTTCCTTGTGAAAGCCGTAGAGTTGTCAGTTATTCCATCGGCGGGCCTCGTTCTAGTAAATATTTCCAACTGTTGGATAACTGTGGCCGCATTTGTCCTACGCAGTGGTCGCCATATTGCAAATCTAGATCTTGATGATAGAAAATTCTCACCATTATGGTGGGTTATGTCCATTGCTAATATATCTCAGTTGTTCTCTACGCTGAGTTTTCCTTTTTTCCAGCGAACAGGTGCCGGATCTATTGATCATTAGGTTTCACAGGCTTTCACAACGAATTTAGCAGTTTCTTTGGACATCTGCGGGTCAACCGCTCTGGCAAAATATAAAATTCGTTTCTGGATGTCCATTTTGATGATGGATGTCAGCCACCTAGTTCTCATCCAGTCGTCCCAGTTGCGCAACTCCCGAACACCGACTCTCTTCCTTCCTCGAATAGATCCATCCACCTGTGCAGTACTCTAGTGAGATTATCTGCGTGGTTCTGACAGGACTTAACAAGTTTTATGGTCAATCCATATTCTTTAGCTAACGATTGCAGGGTTACTAACGGTCGCTTGATGAGCATATCACCAGTTGCTGTCGTGTTCACATGTGCTTTTCCAATCAGAAATCAACCGGTGCACGCATGCCGAATTTATGACTGAAGGGCCAGATTGACTCCTTTGAGTATCGCGTCGCGTTCAGCTAAATTGATGTGCTGAACATCGTTAGTTGGATGGAGCCAACATGCATCCACAATGACCGTTCCATTCGTTTCCAGTGCCACTCCTGTTGCTATGCAACCTGCATCCACCCAAACTGTAATTTCTTTGCCGTCCATAGATCAGTATTCTCCGACGGGATTCGCTTCTCGTACTTTGCTTACAGTTTCTGCCAAGATGTGACAGAGAGACGCGTCCTCGATTCTGTCATCACAGCCCTTTGTTACTGCAGTAGCTAGGCGCCTAATGAATGCAACTGCTACTCGGAGCCATCTACATACGGGAAAGTGACCAACGAGTTTACCACAGAGAGAAAATACACGCCGACAGGTCAATTCATCAGGGATTTACGGAATTGGTTTTCCTGGTTTCTATCGAAGAGTGCCATCTTTCTCCCAGACTGCAAGCCAAGGACTCTTGCTCCGTCTCTCAGTCGCACCGGATCCTTGGAAACCAAACCATAGTCTGACGCAGGAACTACACTATCATTAATGAAAATATCAACACATGCTGATGTAGCGCTTTTGATCGCATGGTATTGAGAAACGATAGCGTCTATAAGAGACTCCATAATAAGTGGCACCACATTCAGCCCAAATATCAACTGTGTAACACAGAAGCGCTGACCCCTGAAAATAAATGTTTGAAACGGCCACAGCGCCTTGTCGACATGGATTTGTAGATATGCATTACGCAAATCCATAAGCGACACATTCACTCCTTGTCGCCGCCACTCTCTTAGTTTTTGCGTGCACATTTCTGCATTGACAGTGAAAGCATCTACAAACTCCTTCGATTCCCGGTAGTTCTTCCAAATATATGACCAGCCACCCGTTCTGCTGCCACTGTTGAATCTCGTCCTCATAGACATACCTGGCATGACAAGGCGCTGTGTATTCGTGCACACTGTTACTCACTTCACCAGGAGAGTGACCGTTTGCCCATTTCCAGGATGCAGTCCATTTCTTGTTAATGCGATCATAAGTCACGCTAAAGTCTGGTTCATCGATTGAGGTAGCTGATCAGCGGCTTGGTTCCCACCAGTTTTGGCAAATAACAAATAGGATCCTAAACAGAAGTGTGCGTTCTATCCCAACCATTATCAATGGACCAGAGGTCATCTCGTCAGTGTCAGACAAGGCCAAACTATTTGCAAAGAACTTTGCAGCTAATTCTACCCTATGCGACGAAGGCCATCAACTCCCTATATTTCCTCCTATAACACAGAACAAGCTAGGTAACATACAAATATCCGTGCATGAGGTCGCCAAGCTAATCAAGAACCTAGATTCCAGTAAAGCAATTGGCCCTGATGGCATCCCAATTATAGTGTTAAAAAAGCTTCAACCAGAACTTGTTCCCATACTTACGAAACTATTTAAGCGCTGCCTTAAGGAGAAGTGCTTTCCGATTCCCTGGAAGACCTCATCAGTTTGCCCTGTATTTAAGAATTCAGGTGATAAGTCATCTCCCTCTCAGTACAGACCAATAAGTCTCCTGTGTGTTATGAGTAAGTTGCTGGAATCCATATTAAATAGAGAAATAGTCAACCACCTCAGCAAGAACAACCTTCTTAGTCACACACAATATGGTTTCCGCTCTGCTAGATCCACCGCAGATGTGCTGACGGTTATATCCCACAAGATTAGTGAATCTCTTGACAAAGGCTTCCTTTCTAGGGCAATTGCTCTTGACATATCAAAGGCCTTCGACAAGGTATGGCATAAGGGTCTACTTCACAAGATTTCCAGCTACGGTATAACTGGAAATATTTTCTCAATCATTAAATCATTTCTCTCCGATAGGCTCATAAGAGTAGTGGTAGATGGACAAAAATCGGAGGCCTGCAATATAAATGCTGGAGTCCCTCAGGGGTCAATCCTGGGCCCAACTCTCTTCCTGATCTACATCAATGACCTCCCTAAACACATACTTAAATCATTCGTTGACATCTATGCTGATGACACGACCATCTACGGCAACACATCAAAGGCTGTAAATGACAAAGTTCTCTCTGATTCTCTCTCCTCTGATTTCGAGCGCGTGGTTCAGTGGGGGAAGACGTGGCTGGTTACCTTTAATGCATCCAAAACTAAACTCCTATCCTTACATCATCAACGCTCTGATCCCCATATGGCATCAATTGTGATGGATGGCTCTCGTCTGGGTGAGGCCCCATGTTTTGACAAGCTTCTGGGTTTGATCTTTACTCCTGATCTGAAATGGAACACGTACATCAAGTCTGTTGCCAAGGTCGCTGGAAAGATGGTGGGATACTTCTACCGCTCCAGAAGATATCTAACTACTGATGCAATTCTCTATCTATATAAAAGCCAAGTACGTCCAAGGATGGAATACTGTTGCCATATCTGGGCAGGAGCTGCTAAAAACAGCCTATCCTGCCTTGACAGAGTACAAAATAGACTTCGTGGCTTAGTGGGGGATGCCCTTTTCTCTACCTTGCAACCTCTCTCCCACAGAAGAGACGTTGCGAGCCTATCCTTGTTTTATCGTTATTTCCATGGCAGGTGCTCGTCTGAACTCCAATCTCTGGTCCCCCCTCGCCAATCTTTCATGAAAAACACCCGTCTAGCTGAATCCACTGTGAAAAATTTCCCCCACTCTATATCTGTGCCTAAATCAAAACGTTGATTCCATGAACAAAGCTTCTTTCTTAGAACTGCACGCCTGTGGAACTCTGTTCCGTCTGTCTGCTTCCCACCTGACTACAACTTGGATGTGTTCAAGTCCAACGTTAACAAATTCCTAATGAACCGCCCCTTTAAGTAAACACTTCATCAAATCTCCACACTAACGTAATGTACTTGCAATAACCCTTATCCCTGAGTGGCTTCCGGACCTTGATAAGTGGTGATCACTGTGTAAAAAAAAAAAAAAGATGGAAGCACATCTTTTTAGGCCCCCGAAATGTGCTTCGCCTGATTCTGTGAAACAAACTCCACTGAGTTTCTTGATCACATCAACCCCCAATAGTAGATCGAAGGCCAACAGCTGTTTATCTACGACCAAAGCCTCAATGTCGACAGCTAGAAATTGGCCAACCTGTACATTTATTCTGCCGTATCTCCAGCAATTCAATGTCCTTCCGTCAGCTGTGAGTACTTCTGCTGACTTCCGCTTCCAAAAGCGACACACGGCTTTACTCACTAGAGTCTGGGAACACCCGGAATCGATCAATGCCGTGCATCTTCGCTCATCTACACGTAATTTCCTTTACAGCTTCTTAGTATTCAGTTTGTCGAGGAGGAGACTAATGCTAATGCCTCCTCCCCTTCGGCGTTTCCCTGGCACTGCAATGCTATATGTCCAAGACCACTGCATCTGAAGCAACGTACCTCACGACGGACCTTGCGCATCCGCATGTCCAGCCTCTATTGGCGATTCTGTAAGCAGTCCTTTGCAAAGTGGTTGGGACCACCACACCTGTAGCAAACAAATGTTTTACCGTCATTGAACACTTTTGATTCTGAAAGTGTTCGCCTGCCGGGGGTAGCGGCAGCCAATTCTTTAGGGCGTTCATTGTCAGTCATGACAGCTAACGTTCGGGCCAACAGTTGTTCCACACTCGTCATCCAGGATGAAGCAATTATATGTGTGACATGTTGCGGTAGTCCAGGAAATAATGCGCACGTCAATCAACGTTCGGGCAATGCCCCCCTCAACCAACATGCTAGGCGTCGCAGCTAAGAAAAAAAAAACTCGTCCACCATCTCATCAGGGCAAAGTTGTCAAGTGACAAACTGGTCATATGCATTAAATGCCTCGGTTGCATACTCGGTTACTTTGTTCTGCATCTGCTTTCTGCTCCGGACTAAGTTGCCTGTACAGTATGGACAGAGTTCTACCTCGCAATCTTAATGTCAGGACGCACTCGACATTCTTCATAGTGCAAAGCTCATGCACAAGTTCCACATTTTCGATCCACTCAATAATGGGCATATCAGCTGTCGTACCACTAAATTCCGGAATCAACCGGACATCAAAAATCTTGCCCTCCATTGTCGAAAGGTAATAAAAAGCCAGAATATCTTCTGAACGTTGAATGTTTTAAGTTGAGAAAAAAAGAATTATTTTCTACGTTCGCAAAGTTCACTGACAAAAGTTTAACTCCACCGCGTCAAGCCGACAAAAAGAAAACCCGTGATCATTTCACGAAATGCTGGCTTTTCATATTTTATATTTCCGAAGCCGACTGCGTCTCGAATTGCATACAGCACGTTTTTGTCTCGTATCGGTCGAGTTTCGAATTTAAGACTTTTCTATGGAAAATTATAGCGTATTTGGTTAGTGCGGGTGTCATGTGCTTTTAAGCACATTACACCCGCGCATAATGGAGCGTAGACTTTTAATTTACAGAAAAATGAAGCATAGACTTTTACATTTACAGAAAATGAATGATAAAAACCTCATAGTGTAGTATCTGTTCTGATGCTACACTTAACCTTTTCTGTCCTCGGTCAGTGGAAGAGAAATCCTTAATGACAGACAGTTTTTATTTTTGTTCCTATTCAGAGTGCCCCTATTTGGGGAGCTGGATTTTCCCCACGTTAAAAACCGACCTTGTAACCAACTCTGTCCTCGTGGGGAGGCAAGTAAATAGGGACATTATAATTAATTGACGATTGATTCTCGAACAAACGTGCGATATCCTATTTCCATCATTGGAGGACATTTTTAATTCTTTGACAATATTAGCATCATCTTTACGTATTAGAGGTACAATCGAGGATGTTTGTGAACCGAAAATTTGTCTTATTAACGAGTAAACCATAAAATCTTTGGTATTGAACGCCTGCTAAATATTGGAAGATATATTTCTCCATGACCCACGGTTTGCCCTTCGGAGTTTATGGAGCAGGGTTATTTTCTAGTCCTTTTAGACTTTCTCGTCAACTGGCTGTGTTACAAGATTTTGTCTCTGCCTTTGTATGTAGAGAATGCTCGTTGTTCACGGGCTTATACAAGAATGTTTTCGCAGACAAAACTTAATATTGCATGAAAAGTTAAGCTATTTTCCGTGACTACGGTTTCGCGTGCTTGTGTGCGATCTTAGTCATGTCTCAGAATTTGAGCCGGATTTATAATGCATCATTCTCCGTCTTCCCAGAAGCGCGTGAAATCAAGATAACGGGACAAAAATCAACAACTTCGTATCTAATCCATAATCTCTTTATTCTATAGTAGTTGCATTGATAGTAACGCGACATTGAACCTGGCCAATACTAAAATGGGTTACCATTTGGTAATGCCAGGTGTTGTATGTGATCGGAGCCTAGATAGGGATGGGCGTCGAAAAGCTATTCTTGCCCAAGACACGCTGCATAAAATAATGCAGCGCTCCCGTGACCCCGGAGGATTAAGGGACACGTCCACGTCCCATTTTCCGTCTTCCCAGAAATGCGTGAAGCCATGACAACGGGGCAGAAATCAACAACTTGTGTCGAAATGCACACGTACGAGTACCTAATAGATCATCTTTTTATTCTATAGATAATTATATTGATATTTGTTAGGTAGTTTTTCTTCTAACGAAGAGAACCGAGTCAACCTCTTGAATTGAAAGTAGTCCGTCAACAATCGATGACGACGTCCTTATTTTCTTCGCGGAAGGAAACGGGTGAAGTCGGCGGAGTAGAATAGATTGAAATGCTGAATGCGCCTGTGTAGACAATGAGCAACAATACTTAGCTTGGAACAATTAGAATTCCACTGGCAAGAACAAAATACTTATGGACGTCTTGGCGCCTTGCCAGACTTCAAGGAATCTGCCCCCATCCCAACGCGCTACATTATTCCAATTGTTTTGTTAATTACTTTAAGTTTTTAGAGCTGTCCTCGAATTCTTATGAGAGGCTTCGTTGGTCAGTCGCCATTCATTATTTTAGTTCAGTTTGAAAAAGCACTGGTATCGATAAATACGTCGATTAAATGGACGCATATTTAGATTTTTTTCTTCATAATATTTGAACTGTCTGTACTACTGTTTTCGTCTTGAGTGTTATTTCAACAGCGTTTCGGTCGATGTAACCTCTGAGCTTCTTCAGTTGTAAATGAACAAAAGTCGGCGTGGAGTACATGATCTCTAGTGTTTAATTTTAATGGTTACTTCCGAAGAAAATTAACAGGCGTTTACAGTCGCATATATATCACAGTCAGACGAGTTAGCATTTTAATAATTGTTTATTACTATTGCTATTGTACATACTAAGAGTTTCCACACAGCCTATCCCCACAGTTTTCTCTCCATCTACAACTTGTGGTGTTCCCTGAAGTCTGGGTGACAACAAGTCTTTTCAAATTTCCGGTATTCTCTACCTCTTTCTATAACTCGTGCAAATAAATTTGCATTATCGCAATAGGCGTTTATCATTGATTTCTCGCTTGCACCACTGACTGTAATTTAGGTGGCAATAAATCTCCTTAACATACCAATCCTCCTCTTACTTATCCAGTGTAGGTCTGGTTAGTGCTTCTCTCTTCAGTCTTTCCATCCTCCTCGATACTCCACGGCTATTTGGTGAGGTTCCAGTTGATGCCGGCACTATTATTTTGTTTTCGTTGGGATAATTAACTTCCACTTTACACTTTCAGCTTTCTTCATTTCAAGTGGTGTTTCTCTAGAGGTTTTGTTTTATTTCTTTTGCACTTTCTGTATGACCGGTTAGAGGTTGAAACTTATTTGCATTAGACTTTACATCCAAGGGTTTTGCTTATTAATTCTGCTGTTTTCATTATTGTTATCCGCTGTATCTTCTCAGCTATCTCCCTGATTCCAATCTCTTCCATTCTTTTATCGAAGTTTTTCAGGATCTTTCCTAGGGCCCGTGCTATTATTGGTGCTATCTTGACTTTCTTCATCTACCCTAACACTTACAGCCCTCTGGCCAGTTCCTAGTACGTGCTTCGTTTCTCTATTTCCTTTATATTCACCTTGTAGTCTGCTGGAACGGTGAAATCTGGAAGGATTTTTCATTCTTGTTAATTATTATGACATCTAGTTTTCTTGCTTGGGTTGGTTTATCTGTTTGTATGTCTTATAGAATTTTCGTTTTCAAGTACAGCTGCCGGTTTGTGCTTGTATCATTTGTCTAGATGTTCAAGATGATGTTGTTTACATA
The DNA here is from genome assembly GCF_053919585.1 of Euprymna scolopes. Taxonomy (NCBI): domain Eukaryota; kingdom Metazoa; phylum Mollusca; class Cephalopoda; order Sepiida; family Sepiolidae; genus Euprymna; species Euprymna scolopes. The sequence goes on along the minus strand of NC_136486.1, from coordinate 175,248,231 downwards.
GTTCTCAGTTTAGCTTTCCGACTTGATCATGTTTATTTTTATATTGTTTTAAGGCTTGTTTGCTGCATTCACTTATTATGTAGTTTGTCGTTTCGTCCATTCGTCTACAAGTCTATATTTGTTGTTTTCTTGTGTCTTGTGGATATTTGCTTTGGCGGTGTTATTATTATTATTATTATTATTATTATTATTATTATTATTATTATTATCATTATTATTATTATTATTACTGCAGAGAGCTGACGTTGTCTTCCCACATACCTATTTGTCCCAAATGGTCATCCAATCAGTTCTGACCAGGCTGAATGTCGCTTAACTGTGGTGATCTAACGAGAACCGTAGTGTCACATGGGGATGGATTGGGCTCATAATGATGTGTATATCCGTCTTTACATTCAGTATTAAAGATGCATGTGTACGTGCTAAATGCGATCAACTGATCTAATAGACCGAGCTTCTTCAATCGTTTTTCTGGTCCAAAGTGATGTACTGGAGTTTTAAATATATTATACCAGTTCTTAAACAACTCAACTACCTGTTTAAACATTAAAACTTACCACTCATTTGGCTGACTTCTACCTCTGTATGTAAAAGTGCAGTTGGCATATTCTGCTGCAACACCATCGGAAGAGTGAATCTAGATTTGAATTCGAAACAACCCATTTTACTGTTTTTACTTTCGATAAGATTAATCCGATTTGTTTTAATTGAACTAATTGATTTTTGAATATAATTTATCATGAGCCAACACGGAAGTTGTAAGCCTTAGAAAACTGTCACGACGATTTATATGCCAGTGCGCAATGTGGTTTAACCAGTGATACCGAAACAAAAATACAACGGTCAAAGGTCAAGTTGTGACGACACAAGTTTTTGAAGGCGACACAAGGGCTGTATCTGAGTTGCAATAGATTTTATTGAACTTGTTAAAAAGGTTAAAAGAATTGAATTAAAACGATTGCTCTAACGAAACAATAAGAAAAATTAGAAACGCAAAGTTTTAAAATATAAAAGCAAAAACAGTTCACGATATTTTTTGCAGTATTTTTGGCCATATGTAGGGATACATATTTACTTGGCTCCCATGCAGCAAGATGTGACGGAAAGTGGAGAGTGTCAAATTAGTGCCCCTAAAGAATAATGGTTTGATTAAGCAAAAATTTCCTGGACAGCGCCGTCGAAATTCCTCGGAAGGAACGCTTCCGGCAGTAAGCAATGAACCGAGTGGCAAGGCCTGGAAGCGTGGACCTCCTGGGTACTGCCATACCTCACATCGACAGTTATTGTAACAGTAAATATAAATAATGTTGAGTTTGACCAGTTAATATTTGAGTACGTTCACGTCTCTATATAAAACATTCTGTCCGTTGGTCTGTCACGTTTGAATGTGAAATAGAATTTTCTATTGCTAAATACGTAGATTGAATGGACAATGTCAGAATATCTACGACTTATCGAAATGTGAAAGTTTTCAAATGAATTCTTTCTCTCCAAAGAATGTGGCTTGATTATGAAATGCATTCAAAATGGCCGCCAACCAAAAAGAAAGGAAAAGAGGGTGAAAGTGAAAGACGTTAATCGTCATTAAAAAATTACAACACATCATCATTCAACCGAGATATAAAACATTATTACCCCCGGAAGATCATCGTTCGATACTGCGAGGTCGTAGCGTTTCGAGTGCGACACAATAGTTTTTAACTAAGCCAAAGAGAAGCTGAGATTTCTTCCCCGGACATGTCACCTGTCTTGCCCTCTTTCTCCTTATCGTTCCATCATCTCACCCTCTTTTGTTATCTATCCTACGCTTTCTTCCTATATCTACCCTCAATTCGTCCCCTCTATATTTTTCTAATTCTATTCGCATTTATTCAACGTTTTCACCATCTCTATTATATATTTCTGTTTGGAGTTTTAAATTATGAAAGTAAAAAAAGATTAAAAAAAAAAAGTGCACTGATTCATTTAAGCAACATTACAAAAAGAAACAGCAAAATCCAATTCAACAATCGGCTTATTAACAGACAAGTAAAGAAACAGTGCTGTCTCCGGGCAATAACTTGCTAATCACACATTAATTTTCTTTAGCTTTTCACATTTGATTAAACCAGAACAGACTCGGACTCCAAAGAGCCTAATCTTTTCAGCGACGCGGACTCTTCTCCCATTGCTAACATCATACGAATTGATTATTAAGGACAACTAATTATACGACACAAAACAAACTATTACTAATTAAATTCATAATTCCATCATGCAAAAGACACATGCTATGATAGAAATAAGGACGTAAATACGCAAGTTACTAATAAGAACATGTTTAACTTTATTAGCAGGATTCCACGCATGTATTTTTAGCGTACATTTTAAAATTCTATTAAATTTTTAACATGTACTAGCTGGACGTTCTGCGTTGCCCGGTCGTACAATACGCTTAAACATGATATTTGAATTTATGCAGATTGCGTATGTATTATAATAGAATCAATCCTCTATTGTATTATTATATATTACAAGGAATAATTTGCCCTCTGGACTAATTCGAAAAAAAAAAGTAAAAAAAAATAATAATGTCGTACATCAAATTCCGTCTGTGTTTGTTTACAATATCACGTCAGCTGATATTTGGGCTTGGCGATCTTAAAAATAGTCTTTCTTCTTTTATAGATAAAAAGACCTTTTACAGAGGAATATTTCACGTTACACCGGCCAAGGTTACACGGATGTAATGTAGAATATTCCTCTGTAAAAATTCTTTATCTATAAAGAAAGACGATTTTTAAGATCGGATTTTTTCGATTTTCGATACTTATCGGATGAATTTCTGTACAAAACATATCTCAGAACACTGCCAGAAATATAAATTACTTTTTTGTAAAATTTGTAAAAGATAGGCTCAGGCGTTTCGGAACCTAACAGGAAGAAGCTCACGCTCACACAACCCCCCCCCACATACACACGCACACACAACCACCCACCCACCCACATACACACGCACAGGCAAACACACACACACACACACACACACACACACACAAAATGACTTTTATATAAGAATAGAGATAATTAAAATGATTATTTTCCTATTAGGAAGAAATAAGCAAATGTTGTTACCCCGCACGCGCGTGCGCGTGCGCGCATGTGCGTGCGTGCGTGCGCGCGCGCGTGTGCGTGCGTGCGCGCGCTAAATGTCTCTTTCCAAGTAAGTTAATGCTATGATATAAGAAATAGAAAAGTTTATGTAATGCGTAAATAAAAGTAATTCACCAAAGTTGCTGAATTGTTTTTCAAGAAACCTAAAGGCATCCGATTTTTTTTTTCACCTAAAACAAAGCACAGTGCCACTTTCATGTAGGGGCTACCATCTAAGGTATAGTTTGCAGGGATATTATATAGGGAGTTGAGCAGCAAGATGTCTGTTTCCATTACACTTGAACTTCTGCATGTCAGGTCAGTCAGAGAAGCAGGAACCCGGAAGGAAATTACAAAGTCTGGCAGTCCTAGGGAAGAATCTATTAGAGTAGGCTTTCTAGCATCTGGGGATATCTACTATGTAGGGGTGGGATTTTGCTGATTGTCGGGTTTGTTGGGGGTATTTACAGAAGGGGGTTTATGAGCTTGTAGTTCGTCGAAGCACCTACCATAAAAATACTTGTAAAACAGGCAGAGATGTAACATTTCGTCGATAAGAAGTTGAAGACGACCTAATAGTGACTATTAGATTAGCGACTCTCTTTTGAACCCTGTCTTAAAATGAGAGACTAGTAGCGGATGCACCAGCCAAAATGTGGCAACAATACTCCATACATGGGCGAATAATGGCTTTGTAGAAGTACAGGTCACTCTCAAGCGTAAGTAATTTTCTAGCATGGTAGAGAGAGAGCCAACCTTCTTTTCAGCAGCCGTGGCAATACCCTCGATGTATCTGACATAATTCATGCAGTGAATCAAATTTTGTAAAACAATATATAATTAGGACTTTTATTTCATGAAGAAATTAATTAAAAAAATTTTTTATTACATTTTCACCCCAAACAAGGCACATTGCCACTTTGTTGTAGGGGGCTACTATCAGGGACATAAGCTACAGGGGTACAATGTGGGGAGTTGGGCAACAAGATGTCGGTTCACGTTACACTTGAACTTCTGCATGTCAGTACAGTTGGGGAAGCAGGAACCCGGAAGGGAATTCCAAAGTCTAGTGGTTCTGGGGAAGAAACTACTGGAATAGAAGGCTCTCTTACATCTAGGGATCTCAACTGTGAAGGGGTGGGGTCTTGCTGCTTGTCGGGTTTGTCAGGGGTATTTACATCGAGGGGGGCACAAGTGCTTGTGGACTCAAACATTTTGGTGAAAAGTGGGAGGAGGCTTATGGGGTTGTAATTTACTGGGTCAGTTCTTTCGTCAGAATTCTTGAAAACTGGTACCACAGAAGCAGTTTTCCAGCAGGCAGGAAAGCAAGATTTATTAAGGCATTTGTTATAAAGTTTGGAGAAAACTGGAGCTACTTCGGCGGCGCACATTTTAATAGCACAGCCGGGATGAGATCAGGTTCACATGCTTTTAAAGTGTCAAGATTTCTTATGATAGCATGCACCTAAAAACCGAAATACATTCACTCTATAGGGCTTGATAAAAACAAATTATGTTTTTGTAAATTAAATATATTTTTATAAATAGAATTTTTATTTCACGAGTAATTCATTAAAACAGACGGACTGTTTTATAGTAGATCTTATATAACTTGGAAACTATTTTACGAGAGTTGTTTCAAAAGTAAAGCCTATTATTTTAATTTAAAAAGTTGAAGAGCTACGAAGAGAGGAGTGGTACCATTAAAATGAGCTTAGTTTTGTGCTCCAGAATTTATTTTTCTACATAGTCACTACTATTCTCAACACACTTTTGACGGAAATTCAATGTCGCATTTCTGCTTCTGAAGCACGTCCATGACAGGGGTTGATTGCGCAGAGTCTCAAACCGTCAATATCTGCAACTAAGATGAAACTTTCAGGTCGTGAATGCATAAGTTCAGTCATCATAGCAATACAATCTACAATCTACTCTAATCCATTCGGGCGAAATTAAAAATAGGAGGCATTACTTTTGGTACATAAATATTTTTTCTCAATATGATTTTAACATTTTTTCATATTACGGAATAATCTATTAAACTGGTTAACTTATTTTCTGAAATAAAAAATATAAAAAAAAAATAATCGAAATACAAAGTTTAGTTAGAAATTGTTTTTAGCATATTGGTCTACATATTCCATCTGCTTAGTCAGGATTTCCAAATGTATGCTTCATCGAACCCAGGGGCTCTGTGCGGAAGGCTGAGGGGCCCCGGAAGGACCAAATGCTTTATATGTAAAATTAAAATGGCTGCAGCCATTTAATTATTGATTTTTTTTTTTACTGTAAAGAGATACGATACATAACTACAGGTGTAAAGCGTTTCAAGATGGTTTATGAAAATGTAAATAAAAATAAATTAACGAAAAAATGCAACAATTTGATTAATCTAAAACAAAAAAATTGTTGTAAACATTATCATTAGTTAATGTTAAGATTTGTAATTAATGTTTTTCATATTTATTTTAGAAATTATCTTGTTAGTGCTCCTTGAAAAACCTTTACCTTGCTGAGGGGCTGCATGGTGTCCTACAGTTTGGGAAACCCTGATCTTAGTGATGTTCACATATTTGTATTAATGAGTTCCTGTTTGGTGCACGGTTTTGAATCATTGGTGGATGCGTTGCTATAGTTTGCAATAAAATATTATTCTCGTTTAATTTTGCTGGAGTGATGTTCCATATTGAAGTATATGTTTACCAGGTTGATGTCTTTTGTGGGCAGAATGAGAAGTTTTTTGCTAGTAGAGAATTTTCCTCTTTGGTAAGAGTGTATTGATGTAACGTGGCCGTTACGCTCAAACTATGTTTGTTACAGTTCAAACCTCTTTAAGACCCCTGTTTGGCACAGTCGAAAAGGAACAACCAACCAAACAAACAAAAATAAATTCGACTCAACGTTTCATTCTGTTTTATCAAAAGACATTTATTACCATCACTTTCCAAACAATGTCTGCTTCTTGTTTTTTCAACCTGTTCATTTCGTCTGCCATGAGATTAACAAAACTCTGCCGTCTCGACACCAGCTTAAAAGTCTCACTGCGGGGTCACACATCCATCTCACCTGGTCACGTTTTTCTTTCTACTCGACAACGTGGTACATTCTTCTCTGCTCTCTTTTCTTTTTCTTCTAACACTAGTGCGCAAACTTCCTAACTTTTTTGGCTACTGCTGCTAATATCTTTGCAAGCCAGCTATCCTACAACTCCTGCTGATATTTTTCCACGCACTCATATGCGCTCTGCTACATTGATAGCGGCCGACAATGGAGGGTTTGTTGTTGTTGATGCTGTTGTTGGTGTTTCGAATTTGTGTGAGCTGAGTGGATTGTGTAGTATGATGGCGTTTTGTAAGTTGAGTATATGTTAGGGTAAGGTTCATTGGTGTGGTAACGTTGTGGCGAGGTATAGTTATAAGCAGTCACGGTTGACATGTGCCCGCTGTAGGGAAGCGAACCTGGAACCCTTCAAATCCAAGAATATTGCGATTATGCAAATGTAAACGCTGTTGGGAGTACAAGGTGGCAGTATAAAAAGGCGGATTTTATGCCTCGTTCGCATGTGATTTTGTTGGTTCGTGGAGAAAAAGAAAAAAAAAATGGATCGCTGTTATTTTGATGAATAAACGAATGTTTTGTAGCGAAATAATAAAAAGAACACAAAATCATCCGACTCGCATCTTTTCAACTTGGAATGATTTACGGGACTGAAATTAATTTTCTAAATACATTTTTCGGTCATGTAAATTATAAATAATTTTTCAATTGGTCCATTAGATTGTTTTGTTTGTGTGATTGAGAGATTGGGCATTTACTCGCATATACGTTGTCTTGTGCCAGATTATCACAGGTGTGAGGAGGCTTTATCGTTGTGTTCTATGTGTGTGGGGTGTGCTAGTGCCATGCGTAATTATTTTGGATGGGGTCCATTCTTTTGTAGTCATTCCCGAATGCCCAGTCTTGTTTGAATCAATTCGATGTATATGTTCTTCAGTCTCCTCCTGGCATAAAGTTGTTTCCTCTCTAATATTGGCCAACACTCATGGTGTGGAAATTAGTTTAGTATTCCACGTATGCCGCAATTCAATATTTCGAGCCTTCTGCGTTCTTCGTCAGGTATAATCATAGAAAAGATAAAAACCCGGAAATGAGGGCGTATGATATACTAATACGTTAGAAATTGGACGGCCCTATTTTTTTTCTGGGAGAGGAGAAAGAGGGGTGGGGTTAAATGTTATTTGAATATGAAAGTAGGCTTTTATTCCGTTTCTGATTTTTTAAGGATTAGTTATTCGTATTATTTGGATTCATTGGACTACTGTTCTCATCTTCAGTGTCATTTTCACAACATTTCGGTCAATGTAATTTCCGATCTTCTTCAGGTATATCTTGTCAAACTCGGGAATTTTTCTGTCGAACGGGAATTTGAACGGAACTTCGAACGGAAAGTTTTATTTCCTTCACAGGGGTAGCATACTCTCGCTCCGTCAGCCATGACTGGATAGAGGTGCTAAGTAAGTCGCAATTGTATTCCGTCCAACTCCCTGAGTTCTACAGAAACATTCCTGAATTCGACAAGATACACCTGAAGAAGGTCAGAGGTTACATCAACTCAAATGTTGCGAAAATGACACTCAAGATTAGTAGTCCGAAGAATCCAAATAATGTGAGGCTGTAATCCGTTTTTCTATAAAATTATAATTAATTAATAAAAAAAATATACTTAATAAATATAAAAACATACTCAATATAAAAAATATACTTAATTAATATAAAAAAATATACTTAATATAAAAAATATAATTAATTAATATAAAAAAACATAATTAATATAAAAAGTATACTTAATTAATAAAACAAAATATACTTAATATAAAAAATATACTTAATATAAAAAAATACTTAATTAAGTATAATTATCCTGTAACGTTAGTACATTGTACATAATTTTTTTTTTCTTTCTTTGAAGATTGTAATGTTGGCTATGGGGCAGCCAAACCAGCTGCCAACATTGCCCGGCTTTTTTATTGAAACCAACTGAGAGCTCTTTTTTGTATCCTCGCTGTTCCCTGAAGTGCAATTATCTGAATCTCTTTTGCACTTGGTTAACCAGGAATATTAGTTAGGTAGGACTTCAGGTTCTTCTTCATAAGTCCTGTGGCACCTATAATAACTGGTGTGATCGCTATCCCCTTTAGGTTCCAGTTTCTTTTCATATCATACATGAGACCTTTGTATTTGGTCCGTTTCTCTCTTTCAGCTCTGTTAAGACCGCCATCATTAGGGACACTCACTTCAATCAAGGTTGCAACTCTCTCTGACTTATTCCATATAACTATGTCAGGTTTCACAGCAGCATTTTCAATGTAGGTGGCTGTAGGGATTACATGGTTGTAATATATGGTATATAAGTCATTTCCAACTGTTCTTTCAGGTTGATGTTCCCAGGACTTGCTGCTACACTGGATGTTTGATTTTTTACAGATGGTCCAGTGGAGGTACTTGCGTACTCCATCATGTCTCGCTGTATAGTAGCCGTCCCCTAGAAGAACTTTGCAACTTGATTTCAGATGACCAACACTTTCCAATTCTGTATGGCAGAACCTACATTTATTGTCATTACTGATCCCTGCCATCTTCTTGAATGCATTGGTCATCAATCCCTGGTCTTGGGCAGCCATTATGACCCTTTCCTGATCGTGGTGGAGGGATCCTCTTTTGATCCAGTCCAAAGAACCTTCTTTATCTATGTATTCCTGAGAAAGTTCCCCCAGAAAATACTTTGCACGCTGATGTTGTTCCCATTCTTTAAGGTTCATCTGTTGAAAGGTCTCGGCATATTTCTGCCGGCTCTTTCTTGCTATTTCTGTGGCACACTTGTTTGGTGTTTCGTCCTCATCTGAGAGACAACTCTGACCAAAATGCTTGGCCAGCTGGGTGACTGATGTTGTTCTGCTGGCTCTTGTCTCTTGATGTTCATATACTATTGAGAGGGTGTCATTCTGGGAGCTTCTCAGATACTGACCGGTGCTCACAATAGTTGCCCTATGTTGATGATTAATCTCTGAGAGTCCCAGACCTCCTTCTCCCCTGGGCAAATACAGCCTTGGTCGACACTGATTTCTGTATATTATTTTATGAAGCGTTAGTAGCTTCCGTGTCTTTACATCTAGTCGGTTGATGTATTTTTGTGGCCAGTTAATGATACCAAAGTTGTATGTTATTACTGGCATAGCAAACTAGTTTATGGCAGTAATTTTATTTTTATTGGTGAGCTGGGTTTTGCATATTTTCCTCACCTGGCGTACATATTCTTTACTAATCTTCTCCCTCATCTTGGCATGCTGTATGTTCTCGTTTTCCTCAATGCCAAGGTACTTGTAAGGCTCATGCTCTTTTAGATCCCTGATGTCGATGTTTTCATTAAGCTGCATATTTTCTGTGTGGGTCTTCTTCCCAGCTCTGAGTGTACATTTGGCACATTTATCCAGGCCAAACTTCATTCCGATGTCACTGGAGAATGTGTGTACTACCTGCAGAAGGTGGTGCAGATCGGTGTCAGAGCTAGCATACAGCTTAAGATCATCCATGAAGAGCAGATGGTTTATTCTCTTGCTTGGATCTTGATGGCATCCCTGACTCAAATTGTAGGCACTCAGATTTTTACTCAGGAGCTTGCTTAGTGGGTCTATTGCCATACAGAAGAGTAAGGGAGATAAGCTGTCACCTTGGAATATTCCCCTCTTAATTTTTACTTCAGGGATGATGGTTTTTCCTCCATTGTGATTTAATGATATTGTAGTTTTCCACATCTGAAGGTGAGCAGCCAGTGTTTGTCTAATTACCAGGTGGACTTTGTATAACTCAAGGCACCGAAGTAGCCATGAGTGTGGCACATTGTCAAATGCCTTCTGGTAATCAATCCATGCCATGTTCAGGTTTTTGTGTCTCTTCCTACAGTCTTCTAGGACGGTCTTGTTGATTAATAGCTGGTCTTTGGTACCGAGGCATTTTCTTCTGCACCCTGTCTGCTCTTTTTCAAGGTAGGTCCCAGAAGATAGATGGTCATATATACCATCGGCTATCAGACCAGTGAAAAGCTTGTAGGTAGTTGTAAGGCAGCATATTGGCCTGTATTTATTTGGCCGTTGTGCCTCCTTGGTCTTGGGTATGAGGCTGGTGTCCCCCTCTGTCATCCAGGGTGGTGTTGCTTCTTGATCTCTTAGCATCCTGCTGAAGCAATCACTGTAGTGGGGGTGGAGTGCAGTCAATTGCTTCAGCCAAAAGTTTTTGACATTGTCGATGCCAGGTGCTTTGTGGTTGGATAATTGTGCCAGATTTCTTGTTATCATACCAGGAGTTATGACTGGTTCTGGCATCTGAGGCTTGGTTTCATTGAGCCTAATAATATCTTCAATCCACTGGGCCTCTTGATTATATTTGCCTTCTGTTTCAAATAGAGGCCTTCAGTAGTTTTCCAGGGCTTCCTCTGCAGGTGGACTATCTACAGTAATGGTGTCCCTTATCAGATGCCTGTAAAAAGTCCTTTGGTTTGTTTTAAACTGCCTATTTTGAATCTGGGAGTTGATCTTGTTCTCTTGGTTTTTAATTCTCTGGGAAAGTGCTGGTATTTTTCCTTCCAACTCCCTAGCTGTATTATGTAATCCCTCAATTTTCTCATGGTGGTACTTGGTACAGAGTTTTTTGATGGTGGTCTTAAGTCGACCCTGTACCGAGGGATTTGCAAGGAACTGTTTTATTTGGCTTAGTTCTTTCTTGCAGAGGTTCAGTTGTTTTTGCAGCTTGGTCTTCCAGTGGGGTGTTTGTCTAGAGACTCTGGGCCCTATTCGATGATTGTGATTGAATGTTCGAAGGTTAATTTTTCTGTCAATATAGAGGCCAGCTGCATATGTGATATGATTGAGTTCTGTGAGCATTACTGTTGTTGGAATTAGCCTCTTGAGAGCGATGTTAACTTTGGCTATAACAGTCATTGTTCTTCCAGCTGCTTGGATCTTGGACAAACGTCGTCTGTCCTTCATTCTCATACACCTCACCTCCTCAATTGTGTTGCTGAGCTCCTCCTCCAAAGCTAACTGTTCATCATCTGCTTCTGGGAGTACAAATGATGGTGGTGGGTGTCTATGTGATTGTGGTGGTGATGCAGGTGATGGTATCCTGGTAGGTGATGTAGATTCCTGTGTTGGTGTTTGTGGGGTTTCCAGCAGAGAGTTTATGAGGGCAGGTGTCATGTCATGCAGAGACTCCAGTGGTGCAGAAGTTCCAGGAGAGGTGGGCATGTGCTGGGATATTTGGATGGGTTCTGATGGTAAAGTTGGTGGTTGTTGTTGGAGTAAGTCTATTGTGGGAATTTTTATTGGGTTTTCCAGGGGACATCTGTTGTTCACCAAAAGAGCTGTTATTTTTGAAGACGTGTAGTCTAGTTCTCTTGTGGTGAACAATTTCAGGCTGTTATATCGTTGTGATGTAATTTTCCCTGGAGGGATGCTTGCTTTTCGAGGATAAAAATGAAAAAAGATCCCCCTCCAGGTTGCTGTTCTTTCTTTTTGTCTTTTATGCTTTTGTTTAGCATAATCCGTTGCCCATATAAGTGTCCACCTCTCTTCCCTTTCCCATACCACCTCCTGTCGAAGTTTTGTTTCCTCATCCTCTACCCTCTGGTAGTCTTTTTCTGCAGTCTTCAGAGCCTCACATCTAATTGTATCTACGTCCTCCTGTGGGATATATCTTCCCATCTGTGAGATGAGGGATCGCAGGTTGTGTAAAGGTGTGTGCTTTTTCTCTGCTGGGAGGTTTGATGTTTTTATAGCCTCGGTTAGTATCTTTCCTGAGCTGCGTCCCCATTTCTCAAACCTTGAGTAGTGGTAGCAGTGCAGAAGGATCTTCTTTTGCTCGACAGACCATGGCTGGGTTTTAATCCCCCTCCTGTTTCTTTTGGGATCTGTCAAGCGGGCTGGAGGAAGGACGCTTGGTCCATCTTGATCATGGACTGGTTGCTGTCCTTGTGTGACCTCTGGGGTGATTGGGATACCACCTTTTGTGGCAAGAAGGTTCACACCATTTCTTTCCTCTTCCTGCCTGGTGCGTAAACAGGTTGAGGGGCCCTTTTTATCCTGGGCGACGGCCGTCCAGTTTGAGTTTCTTTTGTTTGGCATTTTTCATGGTTGTTCCTCATTGTCCACGGCTTCTTATTGGTTATTCGAAGCTTCCCTCTACCTACTTTACATAAGTAGAGGGGGTGCCCCCATCCGCAACCCGGGGGATGCACTGAATGAAAAGTAAAATGTTTAACCAATTCAACGGAATCAATGTTTTAACAATTTAATAGGATCTGTATTATATATATACTAGCGCCCAATTGTAAAAAAAAAAAAAAACGCTTAAAATTATATTTTAATTTGTCCTGATTTCGTATATATTATCATAGTTATGATTTCAAAAGTAAAAAAAAAAAAAAAAGTATTTGGGTGTCATTAGCTCGAATCGAAACCAAATGCAAAACTGTAGCATTCAAAGCTGGTAACGTTACCACTATACCAACGTGACACGAATATGAACTGCTAAAAAATAAAAAAATAAACTAATATGAATGTACAAAATGTATAACGATTTTTTTCAATTTTGATCCATTTTTGACCCTTTAAAAACTATTTTAATCGACTAAAGACCAATAAAAGAACGTTCCGTAACGAATCCAATCATTTGAGGCCCCTAGTGCCTCTCTGCAACTTTTAGTTTCGGAGGAGATAGAGTTTGAAAATATGGAGACAGACAAACATATAGCCTTTTATATATTAGATCAATACCGTAGTGCCTTCAACGTATGTGTGTCATGCTTTCCAGATTATAAATTATTCCATCAGGAGATCCTATTTATTAAAAAGGAAGATAGAAAATGGTAACATACTACGAACATTAAATAATTAGTATATAGTTATAGAGGGCTCTATGGAGCACACATTTGAAAACCCTGACTTAGCGGACGAAATACGGAGACCAATATGTTAAAACCAATTTCTAACTAATTTAATATTCGTAGCATATTATCACTTTCTATCCTCCTTTTTTATAAATAGGATCCTCGATCACTGAGAACGCAACGTAAAAATAAAAAAAAATGATGTCGATTTTGCACCGTATGTGAAACTAACATATACCTTCTTGGTCTTCTGGCTAGGATCCAAGGGTAGTATCTTTTGTAGTTTTAACAAAAGGGCTACAATAATACCGCTGAACGTCCACAGAATGCCCAACAGCAATATATTACACATGAAAGATGCTGCTGTGGAATTTCTACAGGTCATGCTAGTTTAGACTATTCGGAATACTGTTGTCATCTTGGTATTATTTCACAAGGTTTCGGCCGATGTAATCTCAGCTTTCTTCAGGTGCATATCGTCGAACTCAGGAATGACTCGGTAAAAGTTTTGAGTCTCATTTAAAAAAAATCAGAAATGTAACAAATTCGAAAGATAAAAACCTTTTCTTCATGTACAATTTTTAATCTCAAAGGATTTTACAATACATTGTGATGTCATGATAGACCCTCTTTCTTTCGCTCTCTTCTCTTCCTTACTCTTTTTTCTCTCTCACTTTTGATTATTTGCATCACTCCATTACTCTCTATTTCTTTTATCATTCACCCCTTTTTATCTGTTAATCATATACACCATTTGGTATCTCCACCACTCCCATTCTCTTGCTTCTCCCTAGTATTTCCGACCTTGTGTAACATCTACCTGCAATTGGAAGGAAGTAAATAATAGTAAGATAGCGAATAACCTTCAATATGTTTCTGACTTTTGATTATATGGATTATTGGCATTGTTTGGACTATTATTTTCGTCTCGGGTGTTATTTTTATATAGCATCTGAAACATTTTTATATAGCGTCTGAAACATTGTGTAACTCATCGTACTTGTGCTTCCTCGACATACATAACCCCGACAGAACCCTTTGGCAACAAAACCTCGCTCCTTCACTGTACAGGTCCCTAGATGCCGTACTCTAATAGCTTGTTCCATCGGACTACTAGACTTTGAAATTCACTCCCTGTTACCTGTTTCCCTAACTGTACGAAAGTTTAAACGTAATGTAAACCGACATATCGCTCATTTTTTTTTTTTTTTTTTTTTTTACACAGTGGTCACCACTTATCAAGGCCCGGAAGCCACTCAGGGATAAGGTTTATTGCAAGTACAATACGTTAGTGTGGAGATTTGATGAAGTGTTTACTTAAGGGGGCGGTTCATTAGGAATTTGTTAACGTTGGATTTGAAGACATCCAAGTTGTAGTCAGGTGGGAAGCAGGCAGACGGAACAGAGTTCCACAGGCGTGCAGTTCTAAGAAAGAAGCTTTGTTCTTGGAATCCACGTTTTGATTTAGGCACAGATAAAGAGTGGGGGAAATTTTTCACAGTGGATTCAGCTAGACGGGTGTTTTTCGTGAAAGATTGACGAGTGGGGACCAGAGATTGGAGTTCAGACGAGCACCTGCCATTGAAATAACGATAAAACAAGGATAGGCTCGCAACGTCTCTTCTGTGGGAGAGAGGTTGCAGGGTAGAGAAAAGGGCATCCCCCACTAAGCCACGAAGTCTATTTTGTACTCTGTACATCTCTGTCCTCTCTAAACTTGGTCCTAAATAGTAGCCCTTACGTCCAAGTGGCAATATATATGGTTTGGGTTGAACATAAAAAAGAAAAGTCCGAATAATCCAAATAAAACGTTCAACATATTTGTTAGACAACGTTGGTCGATTCGGTTGGCTCGAAATATTTTCGATTTATTTTAAATAACAAACGAATTTGGTTCGGTGCCCTTTTATTTCTAAGCCAATCGCGAATGCAACAAATCGTGATTTCATTTTACAGAGTGAAAGAATAGCAATGTGGTATTGACCCCTACCCCGCCCCATCACAGAAAAAAAAGGGAAGCAAAATATAAACTAAAAGAGGAAAAAAGAATCTTCGATGTTTTTTGTTCCTATTATTTGTATGAACGTTTAAATACCGCAAGCCAACAACATCAGTTAATTAATAAAATCGTGAACATTGTTGAAAAACAAAACTGACAATACAACCTAGCGATTCAATTTTCTAGCAGTTATTTTACGACGTAATTCCGTTTATACTCTTAGTTTTAAAACGCAAGAAAAATAACTTCAAACATATCAGTACTGTGTTCGTGAAAACACAGTTTTATATCATAAGTATGGTAAATTTACACATAAATTGAATAAAATAGAATTTTCAAAAATAGACGTCGTAAAAGTTTCGTGTCCTGACAGTGACGTCAACGTAACAAGAAGTCACTAGTGTAACGTTGCAAACGAACAAAGAAGATCTTTCTCTTTTACTTAGACATCGGAGAGAGCCGTTTAGCTTCTGGGTATCAGCTTCTCCTTCTCATGGACATTTGTTATGTATGTACTTGAAACAATGAAACCGCGAGTATTTCTTTTTATGATAAATAAAAATTCTGCATTAATTAAAATATAATATTTATGCGTATTTTACGTTAAATTACTTTAAAATAATGAATTAATTAAAATATAATATTTATGCATATTTTACGTTAAATTACTTAAAAAAATGAATTAATTAAAATATAATATTTATGCATATTTTACGTTAAATTACTTAAAAATAGTGAATTAATTAAAATATAATATTTATGCATATTTTACGTTTAATTACTTAAAAATAATGAATTAATTAAAATATAATATTTATGCATATTTTACGTTAAATTACTTAAAAAAATGAATTAATTAAAATATAATATTTATGCATATTTTACGTTAAATTACTTAAAAATAATGAATTAATTAAAATATAATATTTATGCATATTTTACGTTAAATTACTTAAAATAATGAATTAAGAAAACGGAGAGAAATTGAGACATGTGCATGCAAGTTTTATGTTTTTTTTTTCTAAACAGTTCACTTCGTGCAAGAAAAATATATAGAGGAGATTTGTAAAGCTCGGGTGCATTTGTGGCGTTATTTTATTAATATCCTTTATAAAAGTTGTTATTGAGAAAGAGAAGGCCCCTATAATAACGAACAGGAAAAAAATTTGAAAACTCGGCTGACACAGCACCACTGCGACTACAGAACTTCGGCCAACCGATAATGCCAACGATGTTGACACGTTATATCATTGACTACGTTACAAGCTAATTTAATTCATTAAATTAATTATTATCGACACGAACGACGACCACGACGGGTTGAACCAGTTCATTCGAGAAAGGAAGTGTTAAAAAAATATCACATTCCCAAGCGCTTCCCAGACTCATGTATATTTCGATCATAGGAGATGACGTCGTTAGGTTTTGCAGCTTTTGCAGGCGAGATGTCGAGATCCTCCAACACACAGAGCCTGCTTTTAGTAAATAGTCACTCATCTAGTACTGACCAGGCCCAATTTTACTTAACTTCGGTGATCAAATGCTTTGGATATAGGTAAAGATACGACCTTAGCTGCTTTCGACTTGTTCAGTGCATGATATACACGCTTAGAGATGATAGTAAGAATATCCGCAGTAGAAAGAGCTTGCCTAAATCCATAATATCAGAACAAAAGCGTTTATGCGGTGATGGACTAGTGTTTATTTGAATTATGACTAAAAACTTTTAAGAGAGACGAAAGCGACTGATTTGGCAATAACTGATTGAGTCGTTTCTTTTAACAGAATTCTTGAATGTTGACACTACAGAGGCCATTTTTAGCTATCAGGGGAGCAAAACTCGATAAGATATTTGTTGTAGAGAAAACATGGACCATCACAGCAGAACATTTCTTTATTATAATAGATATAAGCCATAATTTATTATAATAACTATAAGCTATAATTTATTATAATAGATATAAACATTTTATTTAAATAGATACAAGTCATAATTTATTATAATAGATATAAGTCATAATTTATTATAATAGATATAAGCCATAATTTATTATAACAACTATAAGCTATATTTTATTATAATAGATATAAACATTTTATTTAAATAGATACAAGTCATAATTTATTATAATAGATATAAGTCATAATTTATTATAATAGATAAAAGCCATAATTTATTATAATAGATATAACCATAATTTATTATAATAAATATGAGCCATAATTTATTATCATAAATATAAGCAGTACTTTATTATAATAAATATAAGCCATAATTTATTATAATAAATACAAGCCATAATTTATTAATTTTAAAATTAGCCATGATTTCTTATAATAGATATAAGCCATAATTTATTATAATAAATATAAGCCATAATGTATTATATTAAATATGAGCCATAATTTATTATATTAAATATGAGCCATAATTTATTATATTAAATATAAGCCATAATTTATTATAATAAATATGAGCCATAATGTATTATATTAAATATGAGCCATAATTTATTTTAATAAATATGAGCCATAATTTATCTTAATAAATATGAGCCATAATTTATCTTAATAAATATGAGCCATGATTTATTTTAATAAATATAAGCCAAAATTTATTTAAATATATATAAGCCATAATTTATTATAATAACTATAAGCTATAATTTATTATAAATATAAGCCATGACTTATTATAATAGATATAAGCCATAATTTATTATAATAACTATAAGCCATAATTTATTATAATAGATATAAGCCATAATCTATTATAATAACTATAAGCTATAATTTATTATAATAAATATAAGCCATAATTTATTATAATAAATATAAGCCATAATTTATTATAATAAATACAAGCCATAATTTATTATAATAAATATAAGCCATAATTTATTATAATAAATTGAAGCCATAATTTATTATAATAAATATAAGCCATGATTTATTATAATAAATATAAGCAATAATTTATTATAATAAATTGAAGCCATAATTTATTATAATAAATATAAGCCATAATTTATTATAATAACTATAAGCTATAATTTATTATAATAAATATAAGCAATAATTTATTATAATAAATTGAAGCCATAATTTATTATAATAACTATAAGCTATAATTTATTATAATAGCTATAAGCTATAATTTATTATAATAAATAGAAGCCATAATTTATTATAATAAATACAAGCCATAATTTATTATAATAAATATAAGCCATAATTTATTATAATAAATTGAAGCCATAATTTATTATAATAAATATAAGCCATGATTTATTATAATAGATATAAGCCATAATTTATTATAATAGATATAAGCCATAATTTATTATAATAACTATAAGCTATAATTTATTATAATAACTATAAGCTATAATTTATTATAATAAATATAAGCCATAATTTATTATAATAAATTGAAGCCATAATTTATTATAATAAATTGAAGCCATAATTTATTATAATAAATTGAAGCCATAATTTATTATAATAAATTGAAGCCATAATTTATTATAATAAATATAAGCCATAATTCATTATAATAAATATAAGCTATAATTTATTATATTAAATATGAGCCATAATTTATTATAATAGATATAAGCCATAATTTATTATATTAAATATAAGCCATAATTTATTATAATAAATATAAGCCATAATTTATTATAATAAATATGAGCCATAATTTATTATAATAAATATGAGCCATAATTTATTTAAATAAATATGAGCCATAATCTATTTTAATAATTATGAGCCATAATTTATTTTAATAAATATGAGCCATAATTTATTTTAATAAATATAAGCCATAATTTATTATAATAAATATAAGCCATAATTTATTTTAATAGATATAAGCCATAATTTATTATAATATATATAAGCCATAATTTATTATAATAGATATAAGCCATAATTTATTTTAATAGATATAAGCCATAATTTATTATAATATATATAAGCCATAATTTATTTATTTTTTTTTATTTTTTATTTTTTTTTTACACAGTGATCACCACTTATCAAGGCCCGGAAGCCACTCAGGGATAAGGGTTATTGTAAGTACATCACGTTAGTGAGGAGATTTTATGAAGTGTTTAATTAGGGGGGCGGTTCATTAGGAATTTGTTAACATTAGACTTGAAGACATCCAAGTTGTAGTCCGGAGGGAAGCAGGCAGACGGAACAGAGTTCCACACGCGTGCAGTTCTAAGAAAGAAGCTTTGCTCATGAAATCCGCGTTTTGATTTAGGCACAGATATAGAGTGGGGGAAATTTTTCACAGTGGATTCAGCTAGACGGGTGTTTTTCGTGAAAGTTTGGCGAGGGGGGACCAGGGATTGGAGTTCAGACGAGCACCTGCCATGAAAATAACGATAAAACAAGGATAGGCTCGCAACGTCTCTTCTGTGGGAGAGGGGTTGCAGGGTAGAGAAAAGGGCATCCCCCACTAAACCACGAAGTCTATTTTGTACTCTGTCAAGGCATGACAGGCTGTTTTTGGCAGCTCCTGCCCAGATATGGCAACAGTATTCCATACTTGGCCGTACTTGGCTTTTATATAGATAGAGAATTGCATCAGTAGTGAGATATCTTCTGGAGCGGTAGAAGGATCCCACCATCTTTCCTGCGACCTTGGCAACAGACTTGATGTACGTGTTCCATTTCAGATCAGGAGTAAAGGTCAAACCCAGAAGCTTGTCAAAACACGGGGCCTCACCCAGACGAGAGCCATCCATCACAATTGATGCCAGCTGGGGATCAGAGCGTTGATGATGTAAGGATAGGAGTTTGGTTTTAGATGCATTAAAGGTAACTAGCCACATCTTCCCCCACTGAACCACGCACTCGAGATCAGAGGAGAGAGAATCCGAGAGAACTTCGTCATTTACAGCCTTTGATGTGTTGCCGTAGATGGTCGTGTCATCAGCATAGATGTCAACGAATGATTTAAGTATGTGTTTAGGGAGGTCATTGATGTAGATCAGGAAGAGAGTTGGGCCGAGGATTGACCCCTGAGGGACTCCAGCATTTATATTGCAGGCATCCGATTTTTGTCCATCTACCACTACTCTTATGAGCCTATCGGAGAGAAATGATTTAATGATTGAGAAAACATTTCCAGTTATACCGTAGCTGGAAATCTTGTGAAGTAGACCCTTATGCCATACTTTGTCAAAGGCCTTTGATATGTCAAGAGCAATTGCCCTAGAAAGGAAGCCTTTGTCAAGAGATTCACTAATCCTGTGGGATATAACCGTCAGCACATCTGCGGTAGATCTTGCAGAGCAGAAACCATATTGTGTGTCACTAAGAAGGTTGTTTCTGCTGAGGTGGTTGACTATTTCTCTATTTAATATTGATTCCAGTAACTTACTCATAACACAGAGAAGACTTATTGGTCTGTATTGAGAGGGAGATGACTTATCACCTGAATTCTTAAATACAGGGCAAACTGATGAGGTCTTCCAGGGGGTCGGAAAGCACTTCTCCTTAAGGCAGCGCTTAAATAGTTTCGTAAGTATGGGAGCAAGTTCTGGTTGAAGCTTTTTAAACACTATAATTGGGATGCCATCAGGGCCAGTTGCTTTACTGGAATCTAGGTTTTTTATTAGCTTGGCGACCTCATGCACGGATATTTGTATATTACCTAGCTTGTTCTGTGTTATAGGAGGAAATATGGGGAGTTGATGGCCTTCGTCGCATAGGGTAGAATTAGCTGCAAAGTTCTTTGCAAATAGTTTGGCCTTGTCTGACGCTGACGAGATAACCTCTGGTCCATTGATAATGGTTGGGATAGAACGCACACTTCTGTTCAGGATCCTATTTGTTATTTGCCAAAACTGGTGGGAACCAAGCCGTTGATCAGCTACCTTGGATTTAACAGACTGGGCATATAGCTCTCTTGCATTTTTTATTACTCTTTTACAGTGGTTGCTGGCAGTCCTGAAAGAAGCTTTAGTCTCAGTGCATCTATTACGTTGGTAGTTATGGAAAAAGTGATTTCTGTGCGCGATAGCAGCAGCACATTCTGGGGAGAACCATGGCTGGCTGTTAGGTTTTTGTTGGAATTTTTTTGATGGTATGAATTGGTCTATGCCTACAATTAACCATTCGGTCAGATCTGATACTATAGAGGACACTTCCTTTTTAAACATGGAGTGCAGAGGTAAATCAGATATGAATGTACGGAAGCTATCCCAGTCAGCCATAGAGTATCGGTATACAGTACGGTGGAGGGGTACGTCTGATGGCTTCTTACATTTTGTTTTTATCTTAACTGATACGACGGAGTGGTCGGAGGATCCTAAAGGAGAATGAACGGTACATGAACATAGCTCAGGGGAAGTTGAAAGAAAAAGGTCTAAGAGGCTTGCATATTGATTGGGTGTATCGGGCACACGGGTGGGTTCGCGAACAATCTGAGTGAGGTCATAAGCAATGGCAAAATCATGACAAAACCTCCCCTCATCATCTGTCTTATTTGAATGGGTCAGCCATTCCACGTTATGGACGTTGAAGTCACCACAGATGTGGATGTTAGCCGAGGGATGTGAAGACAGTATGTGGTCTATTTTCTCAGATATGCTCTTAAAGATAGTAACTCCGCTGTTGTGGGGCCTATAGAGGGCAAATATAAATGCAGTGGTGTTAGCAAGTGCAACCCTGAAGCACATATAGGGTAAATTAGGATCTTCTCTAGAGATATCCCTGCCACATGGGAAGCCATCCTTAATGTAGGCACATATTCCATGCCCATGGCGATCTTGGGAGTCAGATTTAGCTGTTAAATTGGAGTATCCATGCATTATGAACTCATCTAGGGAAGTGGTCGGCCCTATTCCAGTTTCACATAGAAATAATATGTCCGGTTTCGTCTCCTGTAATTGGGTTTCAACCTCTGGAAGGTTGGAACGTAGACCCCTGATATTTGAGAAGGAGACCTGGTAGTAGGGGTCTACGCTGGAAGATGGGGTTCTAGGTTTAATCGAGTTTTTATTCTGGAGATATTTCATGTTGAGGTTTGGGGATTTGTGGAATAGGTCGGCATACTTGGTTAGAGCAGTACAGAGAGGGAAAGTAAGAGAGAAAAAGACAGGAAGATTTTTTTTTTATTTGTAGCACACGAAAAGGTAAAGCCGTAACAATTACCCACTAGTATGGCATCGAGATGCCCCACCAGAGACTACTGCATGGTCCAGATCCACTCACCAAATGGCAATACAGCAGTCCCAGTACTTTGCGCCTGCTGATAGGACAGCCTCCTTAGTGGTTAATCCAAGGTTTGGGTCCCTGACTATCAGGCGGATAACGTCAGCCCAGACAAAACGTTTACCTCCAGCACCCTTACTAGTGACATGGCAACAAGGACAGACAAAGACAGAAAAATATCCGACATCTCAGACTACTGGTCACCAAGTAATACCGACCTTTAAGCAGCTTTTTCTTCACCCTTTGTCAGAAACATCACTCATTGAATGAGGACTGAATGACAAAATAGGAGAAGCGAGAGTTACTGGAGCTGCCGATAACACATCCACTGTATTATCTACTCTCCATTAATTATTGCTTATATTTATTATAATAAATTATTGCTTATATTTATTATAATAAATTATGGCTTATATTTATTATAATAAATTATGGCTTATATTTATTATAATAAATTATTGCTTATATTTATTATAATAAATTATTGCTTATATTTATTATAATAAATTATGGCTTATATTTATTATAATAAATTATTGCTTATATTTATTATAATAAATTATGGCTTATATTTATTATAATAAATTATTGCTTATATTTATTATAATAAATTATGGCTTATATTTATTATAATAAATTATTGCTTATATTTATTATAATAAATTATGGCTTATATTTATTATAATAAATTATGGCTTATATATATTATAATAAATTATGGCTTATATTTATTATAATAAATTATTGCTTATATTTATTATAATAAATTATTGCTTATATTTATTATAATTATAATAAATTTAAGCCATTATTTATTATAATAAAGATCAGCCATAATTTATTATAATAAAGATCAGCCATAATTTATTATAATAAATATAAGCCATAATATATTATAATAAATATAAGCCATAATTTATTATAATAAATATAAGCCATAATTTATTATAATGAATATAAGCCATAATTTATTATAATAAATATAAGCCATAATGTATTATAATAAATATAAGCAATAATTTATTATAATAAATATAAGCCATAATTTATTATAATAAATATAAGCCATAATTTATTATAATAAATATAAGCCATAATTTATTATAATAAATATAAGCAATAATTTAATATAATAAATATAAGCAATAATTTATTATAATAAATATAAGCAATAATTTATTATAATAAATATAAGCCATAATTTATTATAATAAATATAAGCAATAATTTATTATAATAAATATAAGCAATAATTTATTATAATAACTATAAGCCATAATTTATTATAATAAAGATCAGCCATAATTTATTATAATAAAGATCAGCCATAATTTATTATAATAAATATAAGCCATAATTTATTATAATAAATATAAGCCATAATTTATTATAATAAATATAAGCCATAATTTATTATAATAAATATAAGCCATAATTTATTATAATAAATATAAGCAATAATTTATTATAATAAATATAAGCAATAATTTATCATAATAAATATAAGCCATAATTTATTATAATAAATATAAGCCATAATTTATTATAATAAATATAAGCAATAATTTATTATAATAAATATAAGCAATAATTTATTATAATAAATATAAGCAATAATTTATTATAATAAATATAAGCAATAATTGATTATAATAAATATAAGCAATAATTTATTATAATAAATATAAGCAATAATTTATTATAATAAATATAAGCCATAATTTATTATAATAAATATAAGCCATAATTTATTATAATAAATATAAGCCATAATTTATTATAATAAATATAAGCAATAATTTATTATAATAAATATAAGCTATAATTTATTATAATAACTATAAGCCATAATTTATTATAATAAATATAAGCTATAATTTATTATAATAAATATAAGCTATAATTTATTATAATAAATATAAGCCATAATTTATTATAATAAATATACGCCCAAAGCCACGAGCTTAAAAATGTCTTGGTTTTTCACATCACAAACGTAGGTACGGATGGTTACCAAATCATCGTCTACCTTCTGTCCACAAAGGGAAATTTGGGAGAGAAGAGTGTGTGGTGTCAGAGGTGGGGACAAATCGCCAAACAAGCCGTTCAGCTTTCTCAGTTGCTGCACAGGCTATATCATGGTTGTTTGATAGCAGATAAATTTTTTATTCTTCGCTACGTGATTCTAAATCGTCCAGATCTAGCGAATTCCTAACCTCTGCGACTCAATGTAGTTTCTAATCATTTCAATATTTTCTCTTAGTTGTTGCTATTTCACTCTTCAAATGATTTCTAGCTTCAATAAATTTACTTATTTGTATCTGACTTATGCTCGCCCTAATAGTTGAACGCTTTATGCTTGTTCACAGCTCCATTGGAGAGAGTGGAGTTGGCTATAGAATTTCCCTGACGGAACATGCGCTTCAATTCGTGCTTTTACCCATTCAGTTACCTCATCTACACACGTAGGAAGAGAAAGGACACTACCCTGATATGATTTCTGATGGATTTCCAATTAGCCCTTTAAAAGTATCTATTCGTTGAGCAACAGCTCTCCAACTTTGGATCAAAAGTTAACTGTAATATCTACCAGTATAACAAGATGATCAGCGTTCTCGAGTGCATTAAGGACATTCGTCACGCAATCCTCATGTAGTCAAGAATGAGTTTTGCTAATCTTCACAATATGCGCAGCGAGTCGGGAAAGTGTCAGCCTGTGAAAAGGAATGCGATATAGAGAAAATATACGCGCTGTTGCCAGCTACGTTTGTGTAGCTCGAGAAAACAAACTAGCTGTAGTGTCGGGCATTAAAATTGCGAAATCGATATATTTGGATGGTAATATCTAAAAAGATTGCTGCATCTATACTTTCAGAAACTCAGTTGAGCCAGGTACAGTCCTGTGTCTGAAGAGAGCGGTAGAAGAAATAAGTAATTCACTCTCAGTTTCAATGTTAATCTAACGCACTTGAAAATCTGATCGTCTAATTTAACCAAAGGGTTCTGTTACGAACATGGACTTCAAGTCTGTACATGTGTCTATCTGAGTTTTTTTTTTTCCGCACAGTTGAAGACATTCAGTCACGTCAACGCAATTCATGGAGCTTGAAGAGTGTAGGTTAGTTTCACTTAGTGCTATGATATTTGGAGTTTACTAGGAGAACTGACTCTACTTCGTCTAGGTTAGTTCTCAGGCCTCGTATGAAAGCCTCAATGGAGGAGGCAAATTATTTATGTTTAGATGGTGACCTTATCTTGTTTTTTGTTTGTTTGTTTGTTTGTTTGGGATCCTATTTCGTATAATGATTTAATTTATAGAGTAGAGTAGGCTGGACTAATTTGAGGTCTGCTTGATACTATTATGCTCACACAAGGCAGCCATTAGTTGAGTCTTTATCTATGAAATTATGACGGAGGGAAAGCCCACCGCAGACAAGTGCAAAGTCTTTTTACATGCGTGGCATATCAGTACAGATATCGAGATGATAGAACAGTCATTTTTAGCGTTACTTAAGAATTATACTGTCCGATGGTAAAAGCAGCCAGATAAGTTGTCAAACGTGTAGATTCAACATGCCAGACAAGAACAACTGAATCTCTCGGTGTGAGATTTAGTGGCAAATAAGCATCCCAATTTTTTAGTTTGAACGAAAGATGGTGAGACGACGTTCATTGTTCTAGCCGGGAAACAAGATCAAACACAAAAAAGGTCACTGATGGGCTATATGGACAATATGGACGGATTAACGATTAACGGAATGAGACGAACGTATTAGCGATTAATAAATGAAGAAACATGAATTAATTTGTCCGTTTATCAAAGTATAATAAAGTACAAGACAAAAAAATTTACTAATCAAGGAAGAAACAATAAAAATAATAGAAGTTATGATAACAGAAATCGGATTAAAAGAAACAATGTATTCAGATGAACGGGAAGGGAAAGTCAAAAGAAAAAAAAACCTACAGATAACCAGATTAATAATCAAGAGAAGAAACAATATGAGACATTCGAATGGCCAAGAAAAGATAGCTTGATGATCGGTATGTGAGTGACTGTCAATAGAGATGGAAGAGATGAATTATTCGTGAGAAAAATGCGAGAAATTGAAGAGGATCATTAACGACGCTTGAAAATAAAAGATAAATTAATGGTTGGAACAAAACTATTGCATTAGTTTTGGGCTAAGAGAAAAGTGTAACATTTGTCTGGTGCTGCACTCTTTTTTCTATCCTTAGTCAAAGAAGACGTGATACTATCGATGCCCAATGAAGTAAGAGAAAAAAAATATAACAAAAAATGAGAAAATAAGTTTATTAGCAGAATAATGATGAGGAAGTTGTTTACCAAGGCACACAAAAGGAACTAAGATAGGATTGTTAATCAAGGTGTGTCAGTGAACGGAAACAAAAGGACCCGACATATATTTAAAGTTATTTTACGGGAAGTTTCAGGTATGGCGGTGGGTTTTGCGACATTTCGCTACAGTTAGAAACAATTTGCGGACAGTCTTAGGTTTGTGACCGTTGACGACAGTTCAGTTGAGGAGATCTGCAAGTTTGACACAGTCTAACGAAAGTTGTGATTCAGAGCATATCGAGATGAGCTGAGGTCAACTGACAAAAACAGCCTCAACAAGTAGTGTGTATAAGGTCGATGGTGTCAAACACATATCCAGGGTGCAATTGATATCTGTAGAATGTTCTGGAGTTAATATTTTTGGTATTTTGCTTTGTTTTATTTATATTATACTTATGAACCCGTGCGTGCCCCATTCGGCAGCTTCTAATGTGAGAGACAACACAGCAAGAAGACGAAGGCGAATCAGACAACGGCGCATGGCGTTGAGGTCGGCGATGTTGTTGAGCGATGTACCATGTGGTTTATCACAGATAAGTCCTTACTGATTTTTAAAAAAAAATTTATCTCGGTCTAAAGTGCCTCTTTTTGGGAAGCAGGATTTTAACCACATTAAAAACTCAGCCTGTTTCTAACTTACTGGGGAGGCAAGTAAATAAGGAGCCTTGCATTAATAATGATACGACGGATGTAGGATCAAGAGTATAACAATGAATCTGATATAAGCTGAATGGATTACGAAATTGCGGAATATTTTTATTGATATTCAATCCAAAAAGAAAAACAAACAAACAATAATAAGAAAAAAAACATTCACTTGTAATTGTATTTCTATTTTTAAACGGTCGTGTATTATCTTGCATCCGACAAACAAACGGCCGGTTGTGAAGGCGGGCGTGATCTGTCAGTCATGTCAAACAAAATGTCAACAAGCACGTGATTCGTAACAAAATGCATTTTTATAACTTGACCAACAAAAGTGTTGAAACAATTGTAAAACTCATTATTAATTTCTATGACAAAGCATGTTCAGAGAACAAGCAAAATTGTTGTAGAATATATAATAAACTAGCAGTAAATAAAATCTAAAAATACATTTGAATCTAACATATTTCGTCACGGATATTATTATTATTATTATTATTATTATTATTATCATTATTAATATTATTATTGTTATTATTATTATCATCATCATCATTATTATTATTATTATTATTGTTATTGTTGTTGTTGTTATTATTATTATTATTGTTATTGTTGTTGTTATTATTATTATTATTATTATTATTATTGGTAATCATTAAGGTATCTCATACAGGTCATCATTAAAGATTATAAATGACAAAAATCGGCAGTGTTTCCTGTAGTCATGGTAACAAGTTTTTCTATTAGTCCTCTTCTCTTTTGATAATCTTTGCAAATCATCATCATCATCATCATCATCATCATATCGTGAGAATCTAAAAATCCTTGTTGGCATTGGTTTCCCTAATAATTTTCTAGTCAGAATTCTTTCTAGAAAGACATCGAGTTCTTCCGAGAGGGACCACAAGAGGGTTGCCAACATCCTAAGTGAAAATGATTTTTGTGGAACGAACTGGATTCAAACTTGGACATCCAGGTCGTCAGTTCGTATTCTCAACCACTTCACCACCGTCACCTCCCATCTTTGCAAATGAATGTGCCTTATCACAACAACCGTTTACCATTGATATCTCGCTAACAACTGGGATTTGGGTGCCAACAAACCTCCTCAAGGACCCAGAACGCTTCACAATATTGGAGATATTTTTGGAGCTTTCTCTCTTGACCCTTCACGATTATTTGGTGTGACGCCAGTCGATGTCGACATTACAATGTTCGGGGGAGGAGGGGGGCATAGTTGACTTACAATTTTGCCGTTTCAGTTTTCTTGTTGCCATGTGGAATTCCACTATCTTTTTATTTTACAGTTTCCGTGTGGCTCATGTGGATCAGTTTCCACATTCAAGCGTTTTCTTTGATTTTTGCTCTTTTCAGCATTACCATCTGTTGTATAGTCTCAGTCTTCCCTTTGATTCCAATTTCTCCTAGTCTCTTATCCGTAGCCCTGGGACCGTTTCTAGTGCTCCAACAGTTATTGGTATTATATTAATTTTGTGGTACTTGTGCATTTAACGAACCAGACGTAACTCAGCATTTGCTCGGCTTTGTCCGGCGCATGACGTCAACAGCCGGATAAAACCGAGCGTTGGCGATAAAATAAAAACAACGCTACAACTAAATAACTGTACAATGAAATTGTAAAATGTAGAAACAAAAAAAAATTAAATAAGTAAAAAGCAAAAACCTACCGTTCATTTATGTTTTTTTATTAATATTGTTTGAAATTGTTTTCTGTTTTCAAAATAAATACATATAAAACAAGTTTTTTTTTGTTAAATAATAGGAAACTTTTTTTTTGTTAAATAATAGGAAACTTTTTTTTGTCTGAACTGTTTTCTTTTTTCAATTTTTAACGTAAAAAGGCATTGTCTATGTCTTAAACACGTAAAAGTTAATTTTTTTTTTTTCAACTCTTTATGTCAAATGGAAAAAAGCCTAAAAAAAGGGGCAATAAAAAGCATTGGGGGGGGGGCAGGAACAAGGATTATTTGTACATTTTTTTCGCCAGAAACAAGGGCTTTTTTATTATTATTTATTAGTGGAAGGAGGGTTTCGGCGTTCCTATTTGGTACAGTGACCAAGAAACCCTCCTTTTCGGCGGGGATCGTATCCACCGAAGACCCAGACCACAGGTGTCAGAAGTCTGCCGACGTTGTGTTTTCTGCGGTTAAAAACGGACTCGTCGGTTTCTACCGTTATGGCCTGGGCCTCCAATCTGCCAGGGATTCCTGAGAAAAAAATCCCTGCATATATCACGCAGGAAAATTTTCCAATCTACAATTGTGTGGCGAGAACGTAACCCACATTCGCGATGGAGATTTTTCGTAGATGCCATCTCGAACGCCCATAAGTTGCGATGGTTAGTCGGGATTTTGAGAAGAAGGTTCCAATCCTAATGGAGGTCCATCGACGACATGTTACACTTCTACACCTCCAACCGTAACCGTCGGAAAGGCTTGTTCTCTTTGCAAGTATACAATCCTGGCCAAAATGTAAACACCTTTTCTCTTCTGCCAACAATTTCCGTTGCTGGCAAAAGTTTAGTGCAGCCTCTGGGGTCTCGAGCTGGTCCGCAAGGTTTGTAATATTCATTATTATTTCGTTAGTTATCTTTTTAAAACAAATTTTTTTAACTCTCTTCAAATAAACGTTTCTTGAGTTGTGACACTCTTCCAATTGATAGCGAAATTCTCGTCTGCTTATTCGGCAACGCTCGGTTTTATCCGGCTGTTGTCGTCATGCGTCGGACAAAGCCGAGCAAATGCTGAGTTACGTCTGGTTCGTTAAATGCACAAGTACCAATTTTGTTAATATTCCATATCTTTTGGATTCTCTGCGTATTTGTGCCGGTTTTCTGTCTCTTTAATCTTTGCCCTGTAGTATGCGACGACGAAAAAAACTACAATTTGGCAGTTTCTTTCCTGCTTGTTTATTATTATGACTTCCGGTTTCTTTGCTTGGATGAGTTTATTTGTTCGTGCTCCCATGTCCCAAATAATTTTGTGGTTTTCGTTTTCCAGTACTGTCTCTGGTTTGTGCTTGTACCATTTATCCGTATATTTCAAGTGCAATTGTTTGCAAAGCTCCCAGTATATTCCACACGCAGTCGTTTCTACCTTATATTCTTTTTAGTAAGCTGTAGTCACAAATGTGGTTTACTGTTTTATCTCTTTGTTCACAAAGTCTATACTTACTATTTTCCTGTGTTTTATTTATTTTAGCTTTAATATGGTTAGTTCTAATTCCGTTGTTATGTGCAGCTGACAGTAGAGATTCTGTTTGTCTGTTCGTGTGGTATTAATAGGGCTATGACAATAGAATATTCTTATTGTTTTGACTCTCGGGTATATATTAGACACAGTTAATCAACTGAGAACCACGTCATTCTATATAAAAACATAAGATATCAACGGATACACACCCGAGAGTCAAAGCAATGAAAAGAATATGCTGTTGTCCTAGCCTTAATTATTAGTCATGTTCATGTGTGTTCGTGATTCACTTTTCTGGTCATTCTTACGAATCGTCCATGTAGCTCTTTCTCTTCCCACTGTTTTTTTTTTGTGTGTGTGGTTCTGATTTCATTTCAATACATAGGAAAACCAAAACAAGGCCAGAGTGATCGCGTCAGATTTTATTCGTGAGCAAACATTCGAGGAGTGATAATTGGAGGATAATAAAAGTTACGTTAAACATTGTAAATATGTCAAAAGATTGGCTGTGACCTAGTAAAATGTAGAGTTATATTTGGTGCGTAAAAAAAGTAAAGTAGTTGACTAAAACCCTTTTTTATTAGCTACTACATCGAAGGGAGGAGCGCTACTTCTTTCTCATAATATTCCACTTAACATTATATTTTGAAATATTAAGAACTAAGTGTTTAGTAACGTATCAAGTATGATAAAGTTTTTGTTAGAATTCGACCGACGATTGAGTTCAGGTCTCTCAACCCATTAGCGAACATTCGAACCATGATAACATTCGAAGCATGATAACATTCGAAGCATGATAACATTCGAAGCACATACAAGATAATAAAACGTTCTATTTAACTCATAACTACTGGAATTGTAAAAGTTTTCCCCAATAATTTTAGTCCATAAATGGCTAGAAAGAAATTTGAAATCGACGTAGCCGATTGCATAGTCTGCACTGAAATCCATTAGGAAAATCATGCACTTGCATATTACCTTTTGAAAAGTGTAGACTTAATTGCATGACAAATAAGATTAAACAAAATAAACCTGTTGTAAACAAGTTTGTTTTGTTGTTTTTTTTTAATAAGTAAAAGATGACTAATGGATGAATAATGAAAACTGACAAAAACTGCACGAAGACATTTGTTTGGAAAAACTTTGAAACAAGCATTCTCGAAAAGGCTTCAGTTAAACATAACGCCGTTGTACATAGAACAAGATGTACATGCGATCATTTAGTGTATTGATCCAGAAAAAAGGCGCCATCTTCGACAGCATTTCATGCGCATTGAATAAACTAAAGAGAAAATCACGTGGTACAATGGAAATGAACTGATGAAGTATTTTATGTCTATGGAAGTTTATGGTTGAAAAATTAAACAGACCATCCATAAAATGTCACAAAAGGTCAAACAAACTATTTCTCTTTTAAAATTGATTTCCAATCAAAACGTTTCACATAAATATCAAGTGTGTGTGTGTGTGTGAGAGAGAGAGAAAGAGAGAGAAAGGGAGAGAGATAGTGTGTTCCTCAGGATGCTCTGAACCCCGTTAGTGACTTAGAGTAATATGTATTGATCAGGAATTTTGCAGAGAATAACCCATAGTTTAACATAAACTACATTTAAAACATACTAGCAAGGATACGCGACATTGGCCGGGATAAAATGATGATCACCAAATGTTTCACACTTGTTATCGAAATAGGTGCAATCGCCCGTTTTTCAATCAAATCGATTACCTACTCTACTTGGTGCCTCATTGGGATGCACTAGACGGAAACATCACATACCTCCTCGCAATGACTTCGTTTACAATACGTTGCATCGTATATCATTGTATAGCATAAAATGGTTTGAATGAAAGTTTAAAATGAAAAGCCAATTGCGAAATTGTACTTTAAACAGAAACATTCATTTCAAACGTACCCCTATTATATCAAAGAACCTACTTTTGATTTTATACGGACCTTGTGTGGTAATTAAACTTCTCAAATGCACTCGAGATGTTAAGCTGTGCAAGGGTTTAATTTTGGTCAAAATCGCATGTTCCTTCTTTCATCGGATTATTTCGATTATTGATACTTATCGAAGACATTCCGATACCAAACCTACCAAAGAACACTGATAGGTACGTAAAGTATCTTCGTGTGAAATTTAATAAAAATCAGCTAAATCGTTTTCGAGTCCATAGAGAACGAACTCACACACACCAACACAGAGACAAAGTTTCTTATATATATATTAAAAATATATATGGCAATTAAGCTATATAGAATTTTCAGCCACACAGAGTTGTATTCTAGCTCTACTCACGTATAGTCACAAAAATTTTATGTAGATAGATAAAATTTATATATATATATATATATATATATATATATATATATATATATATAGTAATTTATAAAATATATATGGCGATTAAGCTACACTGAATATTCCACATTTCATCCACTCTAGGACTCTTCAGGCTTATGCGCATAAGTTACTAACGAGCTCTACTCTATTAATTTTATGTGAGTAAATTAAGTAGTTTATATATATATATATATATATATATATATATATATATATATATATATATATATAATTGATTTTTTTAAGCGTTTTCACCTAAATACTTAGTTTACGCATAAATCTATACTTTCGTATATTAATTTTATGTGAGTAAATTAAGTAGTTTATATATATATATATATATATATATATATATATACATATATATATATATTTATATATAATTGATTTTTTTAAGCGTTTTAACCTTGGTGATCATTTTTCTTAGAAAATCGCCCATATTTTATTTGCCATAAACAAATATTTATTATTCATTATTAAAAAAATACAGTAATCTACGGACATGCATGTTTCGAGGTTACTACCTTTCTTTAGCTCGATTGTTTCTAGGGATCGAACCCTAAACCATATGTATCACAGTCCGGTGCGTTGTCCTTTGTGTCTTTACGAAAGCTATCTTAGCTTAGTCATCCGGCTCCCCAATGAGGGGCAAATCGCTCCCTCAGGTCAATCACGTTACAAATTACTACTTCAATAGAAGAGACATGAGGAATTGTTTTTAAAAGTGTTAAAAAAGACGGAACACAGTGATGACAGCACCGCATTTTCACAAAACACCATATGGAATTCCATCGATACGTTTAACTACCGACCCGAGCAGGATATGACGTTTAACGCTTTTTACAGGAAATACGACGACTTGTTCACTATTGACTGCCAAGAGTGGAGCAATGCCAAAAAGGTCAGTCTGCTTCTACGGAATCTAGGAACCACAAACACTGTAAGTTCGTTGATTATATTCTACCCAGAAAGACGAGCGAGCTGGAATTCTCCTAAGCGGTCAAGCTCTTATTTTTTTATTTATTTATTTATTTACATTGGCATCACCACTTATCAAGGTCAAGAGGTCATTCGAGGATAAGGGTTAAAGAGTGCACAGTAGAAATTGGACAATATGGTAATCGTTAGGAATGGAAATTCGGTAAATTATCTGAACTCTTCAGTCCAAATACGAGGCTTTTTCACAAGAGATGGAAGTGCTTCAGCCTGGCAAAACGCGACGACTATCTCACCTTCGTGTCTATTATTAACCAACATTGTGACGATTTTCGTCTAGCTGACTTATCAGCGGACGATTTTAAATGCTTGATTTCGCACAGGGTTTCGTCTCAGGTTCGCAACGTCTTTCCTGTGGGAGAGAGGTTGCAGCGAAGAGAAAAGGGCACCCCCCACTAAGCCACGAAGCCTATTTTGTGGCAGGCAGGGCAAGGGTCAAAACATTATTATTATTATTATTATTATTATTATTATTATTAATAACGGATTTGAGCGACGGCAGGTCTCTAGATCGATTTTTATGATTAGAAAAATAAACAATTCGATTGGGGAAAAGTGGTTTGCAGCTGAAATAATAAACAACTACAAAAAAAAATGTGATTTTAAAAAATACAGGAAAACATAATTTTTAGTTTGCATAAACAAATAACCAGATTTATGTTACGTCAGAGGTTGGGGTCTTAGACACGTGGTGAGATGTAGATTTGGGGAGATTCTAATCAGTCGTTAGCTGAATATCAGAGAGAATGGACGACTCAAGGGAGCGGTCACTCCATGACCCAAGGAGCGACGTTTTCTCTAGCAGCCAAGATGTGAAGACGTTGTAATCCTTGAATTCCGATCGGAATCATGAAAAGAAATGTTCGTATATTTCCAGGTATGTGTTGTGTTATTTACATTTGTTAAAAAAACAGCTGTTTACAACTGTTTCGATACGTCATGTGAATCGTTTCCTATTAGAACTGTTGCATAAATGGTAAAATATACACACTAGACGATCAACTAAATGATACTACGTATATACATACATGCATTTACACGTATATGAATATAAACCCCACTATTCAACATGTACGTCGTTTTGAAATATACACACACAACGTAACAATACTACACTTTATCTGTCTTCGGTCAGTGGGAGAGAAATCTTTCATGACTGAGACAATATTTATTTTGTTCCTATTAAGAGTATCCCTTTTTGGGGATCTGGATTTTCACCACATTAAAACCGACCTTGTGTCTAACTCTGCCATCCTATGGAGGCAAGTAAATAGGAACAATAAACAAGAACTGTAGATGACATTATATATATATATATATATAGTGAATAAATGACAAAAGACTATGTTCCAAAGTTCATGATGTTGACCATCTTATAATTTATTCCTTTAATTCAGTTGACCTTTACAATTCAAAATAGCGTAATGGAAAGATAAGGTATTTACAGCTTCTTTTCCAATTTTCAGATTTTAATCATGTCAAAACCATTTTATTTCCTTTTGACGGATTGATTGTTGCTATTTCTTGTGATGAGTTAAGGGCATAACAGATTCACTGATTGATATAATAATTAAGTGATAGATTCTGCGCTACGAAACAGATACTGTCAAGAATTGTAAAGGTTAACTGAATTAAAGGAATAAATTATAAGATGGTCAATATCATGAACTTTGGAATATAGTCTTTTGTCGTTTATTCACTATATTGCTCTGTAATTACATTGAGCTTTTTAAATAAGGAGTGATATATAAAAAATATATTTCAACAGAAATATGTATATATATATATATATATATATATATATATATATATATATTTACAAAAGTGAAAGTGTTTGTCTGCCTGTCTGTCTGTGTACATTTTCCTACACAATAACTCTGTCAATTTTCAGTCTACAGACTCGAAATTTGATATACAGGGTATTGAGATTTGGGAACATCTTTGTAATCAGCTTTCGGCCAGAAATTTGGCTGTTAAGGAGTCAAAGTTCAACGATTTGATCTTTGAGAACTTTACCAAACTCCTCCGCCAATTTTGGGTCTAAACGCTTGAAACTTTAGATATAGGTTCCTTGTGTTACATGATAAGGGCTGTCCCCTTTTCATGTAAGTATAAAAATGGAGAATTTAGTTTAAAATGAAAATTAAAAAGCGTAGGCGGAATTCGAACCTCGTAATCTAGTTTAGAAATAGATTACGTGTGAGAATTTAAAAATGTAAAATAAACATTTGTTTAGAATATAGATAAAATATTCAAGAAAAGAATGTGAGCTGTCAAGTTTATTATGAAATTTTAAATTGAAAGAATGCAGCTTATAAGATAATGTTTTTAACATATTGGATAAATAGGTTACTGAGAAATAGGAAAAGTTTTGGACACGTATGTCCAGGACACGTGAAAGAATGCACATGTTTTAACATGTGTATGACGTCACGGAAAATAGAAAGTTCTAGGAATAGAGAAAAACATTAGTTAGAAAACAGTCAGTGAGAAAACTCAGAGACAGTCAGACGTCAGGAAGCGAGACGTCACTTCAAGAAAAAATGTGAAACTTTGAATTCTTGATGATGGAATCACGGCTGTGTGAAGAATAAACCATCAAGTGTTTTTTGTAAAGCTCGTCTTGTGTCTTATGATTCTTAAAGAAAGGTAAAGTCCAATTGTATTATATATTTGTGTTATATGTATTTATATACACGTCTCAACATCATCATGTCTACACAATGTCCGAACTGTCTGAACACTATATCCCTTCACTCCAAGAGCTTTCTCCTTCTTCCATCAGCAAGATCTAAGAAAGAACATTTTAGTATATAAGAATTATAATATGAACTATCTCTCTAAGTCTCGTACAACAACTTATACAACTTCTCTCTCTCTCTGAGTCTTACAACATCCCTCACTGTCATAAGACTCTTACTCTCTCTCTAAGACTGTGCTTTTAATAAGCATCCCTTCCTAAGACTCTCTCAATGAAACCCCTATATGTAACACTTGGACATGGATCTAACTTAATAACTTGATTTGAGTCCAAAACAATAAATTTTATGGGGTCATAATTGGAGTCAAATTTAAAAAAAAATTGATCTCTGCGGTCTTTACCAAATTACTCAGACAATTTCTGGTCTAATATTTGAAATTTTACATAAAGAGTATTCAGAGACAGGGCAAGCTTTTTAATCGGTTTGGGTCGAAAATTTGAGCTACAAATATATAAATGTATGTATGTATATTTGCATGTCTGCCTAAAACTTTGGACAGAGGCGACAGATTTTCACAAGATCAGTATCGTTTTGAAGCGCGACCCTTCAGACGACAAATACCGAAAAACTGGCTAAAAACATTAATATCTTCACCCTCAACTGGACACTTTTCTACTTTTTCGCCGATATTTTCGAAAGTCACCCCCTCTTTTCGATTGTCGTGCCTTAATTTAAATCTACGTCACTTCCAGTTTGGCGGTGGTCGTAACAGCAAAGACGTCACGTGTTTTTCATGTTCTTTTCTTCCTTTGCGGTACGGGTTCGAGCTTGCCTTCCTACTACCTCTTTTTTTTTTTTTTTGCTCAACACACACCTCCAAACACCAGGGCACCTATACTAGTATATATATATATATATATATATATATATATATATATATATATATATATATATATATATATATATAAATAAAACATACGGACACCAATACTTTATGCTTACGCAATTTTCAGTGTATGAAATATTAATTACTATCGATCGAAAGACTCAAACCAAGTCATAAAATCCAAACTCGATAACCTCGTATTCAACCACCAAGAATTATCATCGGAAAGGAAAGAACTAAGTTCTATACATATAATATTGAAGCAAGTAGACAAATAGAGAAAGCTAGTCAAATAGTGTTCAACTGCAGAGGCATAAACATTGCATTACACAAAGTTTGGCAACTTATAACTTTTTTTTTAAAGACGCCCAATCTTAGTTAAAACTGAATTATAATAATACTTTTATAAATATTAATTATTTTTTACCTACAGACATCAGTGTAACATGCTTTTGCAATCATCAGTGTAGAAACTGATAATTACTTTCGAATGATTCAAACCCAGTCATAAAGTGAACTTTGCACTCTTGTATTCAACTCCCAAACCACCAAGAATTATAGTAATATGTGTGTATGTGTGTATGTGTGTGTCATCCACATACAGTACTGTTTCGCTGTTTCACAGCTCATCAGTGCGGCTAGACAGGCAACTACCTCAAGCCAGGAATGAAACCCGACTGCCTGGACGACAGTAAAGGCTCATAACCACTACGCTATCGGTGGCTGCTGATCGAGTCGTGAGTTTAACGATGTTTTGACATCGTCCGAACTACCTAAGTTCGGTTTGTTTACACAAAGAGCATCGCTTATACGCTAATGGTAATTCATGTATCACTTCTGAATATGCTCAACTCAAGATGAGGAGCATTTTATATATATATATATATATATATATATATATATATATATATATATATATATATATATATAAAATGTTGAGCAAGTGGACAAATACAGAAAGCTAGTCAAATAATATTGCGTTACTTATCTTCAAAATTCCAATTTACAACCAAATGATTCCCGTCTAAGAACAAACGAATAAATAAATAAATAAATAAACAAGATAGACATTTTTTTTTTTTTTTTTACACTCTTTTTCACC
>NC_136486.1:175172537-175197537 GCF_053919585.1 Euprymna scolopes | reverse complement strand
TCTATCTATATAAAAGCCAAGTACGTCCAAGGATGGAATACTGTTGCCATATCTGGACAGGAGCTGCTAAAAACAGCCTATCCTGCCTTGACAAAGTACAAAATAGACTTTGTGGCTTAGTGGGGGATGCCCTTTTCTCTACCCTGCAACCTCTCTCCCACAGAAGAGACGTTGCGAGCCTATCCTTGTTTTATCGTTATTTCCATGGCAGGTGCTCGTCTGAACTCCAA
The DNA here is from genome assembly GCF_053919585.1 of Euprymna scolopes. Taxonomy (NCBI): domain Eukaryota; kingdom Metazoa; phylum Mollusca; class Cephalopoda; order Sepiida; family Sepiolidae; genus Euprymna; species Euprymna scolopes. The sequence continues at coordinate 175,197,307 of NC_136486.1, read as the reverse complement.
TCTCTGGTCCCCCCTCGCCAATCTTTCACGAAAAACACCCATCTAGCTGAATCCACTGTGAAAAATTTCCCCCACTCTATATCTGTGACTAAATCAAAACGCGGATTCCATGAACAAAGCTTCTTTCTTAGAACTGCACGCCTGTGGAACTCTGTTCCGTCTGCCTGCTTCCCACCGGACTACAACTTGGATGTGTTCAAGTCCAACGTTAACAAATTCCTAATGAACCGCCCCCTTAAGTAAACACTTCATCAAATCTCCACACTAACGTAATGTACTTGCAATAACCCTTATCCCTGAGTGGCTTCCGGGCCTTGATAAGTGGTGATCACTGTGTAAAAAAAAAAGAAAGTACAATGACGAGAAAAAGAGAAATCCGCAATCAAACAACTGAAAATTTCATACATGTGAGCAAATGAATGTAAAAAAAACAAAAAAAAAAAACTTTTTTGTTTCTATATTTACATATTTGTGTTTCTGTAATAATCACTGCAAAAAATGAAATTTTATGTTTCTGTAATAATCACGTCCAAAAATTAAATTTTATGTTTTTCTGCCAAAAAAAATGAAACTTTATGTTTCTGTTATAATCACAACAAAAAATAAATTTTCATGTTTCTGTAATAATCACTGCAAAAAAAATGAAATTACATGTTTCTGTAATAATCACGACGAAAAGGTAAATTTTATGTTTCTGTAATAATCACAGCGAAAAGGTAAATTTTATGTTTCTGTAATAATCACTGCAAAAAAATGAAACTTTATGTTTCTGTAATAATCACGGCAAAAAATGAAATTGCATGTTTCTGTAATAATCACAACAGAAAATAAATTTTATGTTTCTGTAATAATCAGAACAAAAAATGAAATTACATGTTTCTGTAATATCACGAAAAAAATGAAATTACATGTTTCTGTAATAATCACGGCAAAAAAGTAAATTTTATGTTTCTGTAATAACACGGCAAAAAGGTAAATTTTATGTTTTTGTAATAATCACGGCAAAAAGGTAAATTTTATGTTTCTGTAATAATCACGGCAAAAAATGAAATTTTATGTTTCGGTAATAATCACGGCAAAAAGGTAAATTTTATGTTTCTGTAATAATCACAACAGAAAATAAATTTTATGTTTCTGTAATAATCACGGCAAAAAAATGAAATTACATGTTCCTATAATATTCACGGCGAAAAGGTAAATTTTATGTTTCTGTAATAATCACTACAAAAAAATGAAATTTTATGTTTCTGTAATAATCACGGATAAAAATGAAATTGCATGTTTCTGTAATAATCACTGCAAAAAATGAAATTACATGTTTCTGTAATAATCACAACAAAAAATAGATTTTCATGTTTCTGTAATAATCACGGCAAAAAATGAGATTCCATATTTCTGTAATCACGGCAAAAAGGTAAATTTTATGTTTTTGTAATAATCACGACAAAAAAATAATAATATTTTATGTTTCTGTAATAATCACGGCAAAAAAGGTAAATTTTATTTTTCTGTACTGATTACGACAAATATTTGTTAGTGATCACATTATTCGATTGACCATTTTTTTTTCAATCAGATCTAAATACGAAGAACTTGTGAGCAGCCCTTTAGTCTGTACTTAAATGTTTACATTTGAAAAATAAAAGCGATTTGTTTTTTTTTCGAAATTAGATGAGATTAAAATGTATTATGTAGATATACAATCGGATTCGGATCAGTGTGTAATATATGCTCTGCCATTAGTCGCTTTTATAACCAGGAAATTTTTATTTTTATTCGATTAGGAGTGTACCTTTTTGGAGCGCGAGATATCGCCCACATAAAAACAACCTCGTGGAAAAATAAAGAAATAAGAACACATGTAGAGGCGATCATTTTGTTTTTGTACTTGTGGAATTAAAAGAAAAATTTGTTGCGATGCAACGTCTGTACTTGTGACAAGTTGACATTATTTGAATTGTTGATTCTAGTGACGGAGAGAGGAGGAGGAGGAGGAGGAGGAGAGAATGAATGAAAAAATCAGGAAAAATATAAGAGAGACAAAGAAAAATATGGAAAGAGAAGTAGAAGAGGAAGAAAGGGAGAGCTTTAGAAAGACAAGGAAAAAATGAGAATAAAATGAGGAAAACGAGAAAATCGAAAAGATGAAAAGTAGCAGATAGAGATAAAAAAGAGATAGTGTGTGTGTGTGTGAGAGAGAGAGAGAGAGTAGGGTGGAATGGGAGGGTAGCTCGTTAATGGTTTTAGAGTGTTTTTCTTTTTACTTACGTTCATCCCTCACAAGGCACATCATTACTTAAACGTAAGGGTCTACTATTTGGGACCACGCCTAAGGAAAGATTAACAAGATGTTGGTTTACGTTACATTTAAACTTTTGCATATCAGTACAGTCAGGGAAGCAGGAAGCAGGATGAGAATTCTAAAGTCTAGCTGTTTAGTGAAAGAAACTATTAGAGTAGAAAACTTTCTAGCATTTAGGGACCTCAATGAAGGGGTGTGATTTTGTTGCTAAGCGGGTTTGTTTGGGATATGTACGTCGAGGGGGCACGAATGCAACGAGTTCATCAGAGCTCATTCCATTAAAATATTTGTAAAACAGGCCAAAGGATGTAAGGTTGCGGTGATGGGACAGGGGTTGGGGCCTAGATGACAAAGTGGGACCTAGTAGTTGAAGACAGTTTTGATTTATTTGTTTACCTTTAAGAACAAAGTTAAATACAAAATCTGTTTTAATATGGGGTATATCAGGTTCCACAAATGGACTATGGACTGGAACAAAAATAAAAAATTGCTCAAATCTAGAAAGATTTCTCATCCTCTGACCAAGTTTAGAACAAATGTTTTACATTGATTTTAGTTCGAAGGACGAACAGCATTGGGTTACAGCCTTAGGTCTTCTCACAAAAATATATACCATTACTGGGAGAACGTTTAATATAATCAGATCGCTATTAATAGATCGATCTCCTCACTTTTATAATCGATTAACACGTCCTACAATTGATTTTTCTTTTTTTTTTTTCACTTCAAGAAATTTCTTTATTTTCCACACGTTCTCATGTTGAGTGACCACAGGCAGATGATACCCATTGCGGCGTCTACTTCAATGACTATTAAAGACTCCCAGTCATGTAAGCTGGTTTGGCCGCATTGTTCGAATCCGTTGATTTAGATAAGGAAGACATGATGGCAAGGCCTAGAATGGTTCGACATTTTCCAGTACTTTTTTTAATTTCTTATAATTTTGGTCTAGTTGGGGATAGAGCATCCTACTGGATGCTAGAAATCACCCACTTTCTCATACTAAAATAATCTTTTTTAAGATTCTGTCACTTTAAGCGCAATTGATTGTTGCTTGCACTCGGTTCACCGGGTATATCTGCTAAGTAGTTTTGACATTCTTTTTCATGAGTCCGGTTGTTCCTATAATTACTGGAAGGATGGAGATCTTTGTAAGATTCTTTTTTTTTCATACGATTTTGCTATTTCGTCATTTTTACTTCCCGGTCTATTTAATCCAGCATCAATGGGGACACTAACTTTCATTAAGGTTGCTTCTTTCCCTCCTCCATCTCATTACGTTAGATTTAATAGGTTTTCCAGATACGTAGCTGTAGGAACTATATAGCCATAGTGGATGATGCATGACTTGTTTCCAACTGTTTTTTCTGGTAAACATGTTCTCGAGAATTGCGGCTGAATTCGATATTCAACTTTTTACTGATCATCCGATGAAGATATTTACACACTCCACTGTGTCGTATCATATTAGCTGTCCCCCAGCAGAACTTCACAGCTGGATGTCATGGGGATGACTTCTGTCTATCAGAACCCCGACTTGGTCCCGTTGTTGAGGAAACTCGTCTTCTTCAACGCATTAGTCATCATACCTTGATCCTAGGCAAACCTTTTTGTAAGCAGATTTATGATGCTACACTTTGTAGTGCAGCAGCAACAGAAGTGGGTCAAGACTTTTTGGACATAAAAAAGTTTACGATTTTATATAACCGCATGAATTATATTTGCATTGTCTTCCTTCCTCCTTGATCTTCACTCTGTGAATTGTTGGAACGTCGAAATATTTGAGTCTCCAGGTCTTTTTCTTATTTATTTACTTTTAGGCTAATTCATGTAAAAGACCATTTAGGTTTTATTAGAGCAAAATGATCGGTATTTTTACTTTATAACATACGGTATTCCATGTGACCTTTAGGTCACTTTTTGCGCAAATCTTTTTTCAGCTTTTAATCGTGTATTACAACTACTGCTTCTACTAATACTACGAATAATATTAATAACGATATTAATACTGCTGTTACTACTACTACTACTACTACTACTAATAATAATAATAATGATAATAGTTGTTGTTAAGAGTTTGTGCAAAAATATAAAATGAGTTGCAAGAGTTATAGAATGTAAGCGAGAGTACTGGATATGTGGAGAGAGTTGTCACTTCAAGGAAGCACAACTGATTTCATCAGCAACGAGTAAATGGAGAGACGAGTCTAAGCGATTCATATCAATAATGACGATTAACGAATTGTAGATGATTGAAGGTAATTCACCAGAGACTGAAAGAAATATCATTTCATGAAGAAAATTGCTATGATACTATTAATTACGAACAGTTCCGAAAAGAACGAAAATAGTATATGGGGAAATTGGAATCAAAGAGGAAGATTGAGACCATATAACGTGCTACAATGATGAAAACACCCGAAATCTTTAAGAATATTCCAGAATGTGGAAACCAACACATATAATAAACCGATGTGAACCAGTTATAGTTAAGTTGAAAAAAAATACACCGCGCAAGATCAAGGGAATTTAAACTGGCAAAAAGCTCATAAACAGACGTCCTTCATCCCAAACAGATACGCTTTTTTATTTTTTTTTTCTTGCTTATACTTTCAAAAGTCAACCCTTGCTATTTTTAATTTCTGGAATTCTGATTGATATATTGTTTAAAAGAAGATTTATTGTTGCGTTCTTGACCTTGTGTCACACTTGCAACAACTAAGTTGCTATACTCATTTCAAAACAATTAAAGTTCACCAATCGTTATTCATATTTGGTGACTGGACGTTTCTCCTGTACATACCTCTGCCAAGATTCTCCCAGACTGAGAGAACAACGTCCTATAATTAGAGCTTCTTAGTGAAACTTTCAAAAATTTAACTCGACCAAAAATTGATGCCAAACAGTGAGGCATTTATTTAGCATGATCTTCGTTTCAGATGAATGAGGTAGAGGGGGCAGAGAATGATAACGAAATCACTAATTACTTCTATATAATCAGCCTATGTCTTTACACGTTTGAACGTCTCGAGTGCTTTCCCCGACTTTTTATCACTGTGTGTGTGTGTGTGTGTGTGTGTGTCTCTCTCTCTCTCTCTTTCAGCCATGTGACATCATATACTTTTAGTAAATTCCTACAGTCTTACCAGTTTTCAACAGGTGACCATCAGATTGACTCTTGCTAATCTCTGAGCAGTTCTATTTCCAGTAATTGTTAAGTATATCAACATCCAAGAAAGTCAATATGATACCAATAATTAGAAAAAGCATTAGGAACAGTCCTGCAAAAAAAAAAGACTAAGAAAAATTGAAAGCAAAACAAAAATGATGAAAACAGCCAAAATATTAAGGAAAATTATCGTCCTATCATATCCTAAAATTATTTCTGGAATCTTTGTCGTTCCGATTCATAAAATTATGTACAGCCCCGAGAACAAAATAGAGCGAGCTAGTCTTTTGTATTAACGTTCCCTTTTTTATCATCATTTCAATCTAACATCAGCCGGAACTTCTCGTCGATCACACATGACGTTTCCTTTGGGTTAGCACTCATTGTCACCCCTAACCTCATCTATTACGGAGAACCTCTCACCCCAGTTTATGCAGGAAATGGTCTGACGCGATCCTCATTTACTTGAAGGTCAACCGCTCACAAAGTCAAATCGACTGATTCTCTTGAAAAATATTCCGTAAAAGAACTTCCATTAAAAGCACACTTAATAACTAAGTAGTCTATATTCTAAAGTTGATGCACTTATTCGAATCGAATATTATCTTATCTGCTTCTCATCTTATAACACTTGGTATCCCCCCCCTCCACGCCACGACAGGAAAAAGATGTACAATGTACACAAAGCATTTAATAATGTTCGTTTGTAAATCAGAAAAAAAAGGGGAAAGAATAAAATATATCAACAAATGTTCTAATGTATCTGGCGGGTTTCTCTATGTTTTATTCGGGTGCATCATGTATTTTTTTTTGTTCATATATATGCTTATTTGTTTTTGTTTTGCGATACTTTTTGAATGAATTCGATTATTTATAGGAAAGTGCATTTTTACCTAAATGCGAGTTAGGAATATTATTCTCTTTGATCAATTTATTACCCCCAAATGGGGAGCAGCATATGTATTGTTAAAATATAATGACTTTCGTCATCTAGATTCAGTCACTCAGCGAATAATTATATTTTAACCATATATATATATATATATATATATATATATATATATATGGATTAGCAAACATAGAATAGACGACAAAGAAAGTAGAATGTCATTATTATGACCCTCTCTCTCTCTCTCGCACATGCACACACACGGCCCGACTCCTCACCCGGACCAATGTGACTTTCTCCCCCCCCCCCGACTTCCCTGTCTTCCATCAATTGCCTCAAATCTTCAATAATCACAGTTGGCGTCATGTGTAATTTTCTGGATGTACATAGATCTATATCACTATATGCTTGTGTGCCCGTGCCATGGAGTTAACAGCAATATATTTCTCACCAGCTCTTGCTTGTTCCTCTGGTAGTGATCAGCAAATCGTAGACATCACTCCCTGATGGTAATTAGAAATGGCAGGTAGGTTGCCATAAAGTTGCTGCTTCGTGGGATGATTTTTTTTTTTAACTCATGTTCACCCTTTACAAAGCATATCGCCACTTGGACGTAATGGGCTACTATTTGGGGCCATGTCTAGGAAAGATTAACAAGATATTTGCTTATGTTACATTTAAACTTCTGCATATCAGTACAGCTAGGGAAGCAAGCAGTAGGAAGGGAATTTCAAAGTTAAGCTGTTCACGGGAGCAAACTATTAGAATAGAAAGCTCAGGTGTGAGTAGTCTTCTAGCTTGGTAGAGGGAACTCACTTTCTTTGCAGCAGCCTTTGCAATGTCCTCTATGTATTTGTTCCAGTTCATATTGCCCGTAAATGTTAGGCCGAGGAGTTTGAAGGTAAAATTCTCATTTGTCTTGGATATATGCGGTTGGAGAGGCGTCTTGTAATTGTTAAAGGAGAGCAGCTTAGTTTTACTAGCATTAAGTGTTACCATCCATATACGGCCCCATTCCACTACAGTCTGGGGGGGGGTCATTTTCTAACGATTCTGCTATTGTCTTAGATTTATGTAATCTGTTCTTTCCACATGCATATTATAGAGAGTTGTATCATGAGCAAATATACCCATCTCATACAAATATCAGGTCGTTTATGAATATCAGGAATAATAATGGTCCAAGGATCGACCCCCCTCAGGGATTCCCGCATTAATGTTATGCTGCTTGGATGTATGCCTGTCAATGACAGCTGTATGCTTCTATTGTCTAAGAAGGATCTAATTATATTTAGTAGACGTCCAATTATACCATACAATTTAATTTTCATGGGCAGCCCTTTGTGTCAGACTTTATCAAAGGCCTTGGATATATCAAGGGCTACAGCCCTGGCTTCGCCTGCCTTATCCAGTACATGGTAAATGCGTTCACAGATGACTGTTAAATATCTGCAGTAGAACGATATTGTGTGAATCTATACTGTTTGTCAGAGAGAAGATTTGCTTTTTGCAAGGTAGTGAACTAATGCTTGATTAATTAAGTTCTCAAAGATTTTAGCAAAGAGGGGGGGGAGACTAATGGGGCGATAATTGAGAGTGTCTGATCTTTCACCAGAATTCTTATACACTGGTATCACAGAGGCCATCTTTCAGCTATTAAGGAAGCAAGATTCAGCAAGGCATTTATTGTAGAGCAAGGAAAGTATGGGGGCTAACTCGGCTGAATATTTTTTAATTAGTATAGCGGGGATGAGATCAGGCCCACACGTGTTTGAGGTGGCTAAGTTTTTATGATATCGCGGACCAGAGAAGGGATGATTTTTACATCATCTAATATGGCTTCAGCCCTCATAGGGAAATTTGGAAGGGAGTTGTCTGTTGGCTCTAGGATGGAGTTGGAGGCGAATCGCCACGCAAGCAATTCCGCCTTCTCCATTGCTGTGCATGCAACCTTCTGGTTGTTTCTCAGTGGAGGAATTACTGATTGCCCTTAATGTTGTATTTTTTGTGGTTCGTTTATTATTATTATTTAGATGATGAACGTTCTTTTGTTGTTCATGTTAAGAAGAGTAAGAGTCTTAGGAGTGCTCATGTGTCTTAATCATGTTGTTGGAAGAGATGGAGACATTAACAAGTATATATAAAGAGAGAGAGAGAGAGTACATATAAATACACTTTGAGAAGGTGATTCGATATCTAGATAGATAGACCGAGAGATTGGCATTTATGTTATTGACAGTTCTGTATGAAACGGGAGTGTTTATATAACATTTATAGTTTGACACATATACTTTCTAACAAATACTTTTTAAGATGATGATTTTATCAAAGGTTCTTATACATAAATGGACAATACCTTTTTCTGTTGAATTACAAAACGAAGACGCATGTTATGAAAATCATGATGATCATTTATTTCTTCCATATGACCGGTCAATGGCTTTGCATCCAGGAATTCAAAGTTTCTTTACATCTTCTTCTTCTAAAACCCTCTCGCTTCCAGACGGTGCCAAGGTTCGGTCTGAACTTCTCTTGGACTAACTTCGAACTCTCCTATATTGAGAAATCACATGTATGTCTGGCCAACGTTACTATAAGCCACGTGTCATCAACATGCGCGATTTGCACGTTTTTGAAAAATTTCTGATGACCAGGAAATTTCCCATTTTCCTTTGTTGTTTTACAAAGAAATTTAACCTACTTATCTAATTCATATAACCCATATTTTATTATGCATTCTTTCTAACACTGTGCATAGTTTCCAGCCAAATTTGTATTAAATATTTTAACAGAATCAACAATTTACTAGATATTCCATTTAAAACCTACTTTTCTTTAAAACTTATCTAAAGGGTTCGATTCCCGTTTTATCTGATTTTATTTTCATTTAACTAATTCTCTTTATTTTTACTTACATGAAAAGGGGACAAGCCTTTTCATGTAACATCCCTTCGTCCCATATTTAAAAAAAAAATGTACGCATTTTTAAATGTAGTCCATTTCTTTTATATATCTACACAACCCTTGGCTAAGAAAGATCAGGCTAAAAAAATCCTTTAGTCAGCGCTTTCCAACTGACTTCACAATTATTATTATTTATCTTATTTTGCTTATTTTGTTTCTTTATTAGATCAGACCCTTTCTGATATTCTTGGCATTACTCTTTGGGTGTAGGGTATTCCTTCCCTGATCCACGTCAGCTGCTTTATCTAGCCACCCTTATGTCGTAAACTAGAGGTATCACTTTACTTCTTTCGAAATTCACGACTCCTTTCGTCCCAAAATTGCCATGATCGTATCCTTTGCCCGGTTGTTCTATTAAGTATGGCTTTGTTTTCATTTTGTAACTATCTTATCTTTTCCGGGACATGTCAAAGGTCATAATTAATCTTCGGGGTTGGCTTCTGAAGTTTAAGATATACCTTTTTTATCACACTGATTCGCTTCAATTTCCTTGCTTGGACTCTTGGAACTTGATGAAGATCTAGAAAATATCAGCCTTAACTAATTAATACCTTTTGCGCCACAGTACCTATTTGCGCACTAACTTCTAATAGCCCGATTTTTGTGATTTTTCTTTTCTCTCGCCAGAGCTTCCAAAATCTAGCAGATATATCCCACATTCATGCGTCTCTAAAAAAAAAAAAATACAAGGTTATATCTTCTTACGTACCTACGGTATATTTTACTTTTCTCTCACCCCATTAAGCTATATGTGATTAACCTTCGGGCTCTCATCCCTTTTTCATAAGGACTCTCGTATCCTCTCTAACGCCTGCATTTAATTAATTAAGCCAAGTCTTACCTCCTGCTTGAAATCGTCACGTGCGACCAGCTTTAAGCACTTAATTACCACAGGTTCCCATCTGTATTTTTCGAATTAGGGACACTTCTAATGCTTATCATCTCCCTACCAAGTTACTCTTCTTGGGAAAAATTTTATGGGCGTCATAAAAAAAAACAATTGTCAAAAAAATATATATATCTTTCTTTCGGCTTATCACATTTGAAAACACTCTAAATACCCGTTTACGTAATTTATTTTGTCCCACTCCTAAAATTCTAACTGATTTCTAAGGCAACCATTCGTCTTAATTAGTTTTATTTTCTCCTAGATCATTTTAATTCTAATGTATATATCTAATAATGACTTTGAATTCCTGTCGCAAAAAGAAAACATTACATTTACATACATTTAAGACATTTTGCAATATAAAACATTTTCAAAAAAAATACATACGTTACATTATACATTTCAAAGTCCATTAACACAAAAACAATAAATTGCCAAAGAAAAAACAATTAAAACACACAAAAAGCCGAAAAGTTCAACCATGAGTATAAAATTGATTTTCATTTCTGCGTATTTCATTCTATTTTTTAATAACACAAGACTTTAAAAGTACCTTCGACTTTGACACAAAATTCTTACAAATGAACTTTAAACAAAATCTGCTTTGACTCGCATTTACAATAACATTACTGACACAATTCATTTTGTTGTATATATATATATAAAACAATTCCTTTCAATGACTTGTTCTTACAACTATTTTTTTCCATTAATTACTACGGTTTTCTATTTGCGGCATATCGGCCTTTTTTTTTTTTTAAATATTTTTGTATACTTTGTTCTTTGTGTGTATGTGTGTTCATTTTTTTGTTTTTTTTCATTCATCTCTACTACTATTCTTTTGCGGCATATCGGCCTTTTTTTCTAATTTTCTTGTATACTTTTGTTCTATTGTGTGTATGTGTGTGTTCATTTTTTTCTTCTATTTTCTTTATTTTCTTTAATACTGCGTATTTGTAAGTGCTTCTCTTTTTTTCTTCTTTATTGTTTTATTTCGTTTTGCATTGTTTTCCTTTGTTTTTTTTTCTTTTTCGCGTTCTGATCGTCTATATGTAATGGAACTTTAAACGTTGTGTTTTATCCGTGGTAACGCCAGTTTCTTTTTTCAAACCCACCGTTGCATGAGTGGACTAGTCACGTTCACCAGATTTCATATATGTTGTATTTTTTGTGGTTCGTTTATTATTATTATTTAGATGATGAACGTTCTTTTGTTGTTCATGTTAAGAAGAGTAAGAGTCTTAGGAGTACTCATGTGTCTTAATCATGTTGTTGGAAGAGATGGAGACATTAACAAGTATATATAAAGAGCGAGAGAGAGAGAGAGAGAAAGTACATATAAATACACTTTGAGAAGGTGATTCGATATCTAGATAGATAGACCGAGAGATTGGCATTTATGCTATTGACAGTTCTGTATGAAACGGGAGTGTTTATATAACATTTATAGTTTGACACATATACTTTCTAACAAATACTTTTTAAGATGATGATTTTATCAAAGGTTCTTATACATAAATGGACAATACTTTTTTCTGTTGAATTACAACACGAAGACGCATGCTATGAAAATCATGATGATCATTTATTTCTTCCATATGACCGGTCAATGACTTTGCATCCAGGAATTCAAAGTTTCTTTACATCTTCTTCTAAAACTCTCTCGCTTCCAGACGGTGCCAAGGAGAAATCACATGTATGTCTGGCCAACGTTAATATAAGTCACGTCTCATCAACATGCGCGATTTGCACGTTTTTGAAACCATTTCTGATGACCAGGAAATTTCCCATTTTCCTTTGTTGTTTTACAAAGAAATTTAACCTACTTATCTAATTCATATAACCCATATTTTATTGTGCTTTTTTTCTAACAATGTGCATCGTTCCCAGCCAAATTTGTATTTATTAAATATTTTAACAGAAGCAACAATTTACTGGACATTCCATTTAAAACCTATTGTTCTTTAAAACTTATCTACAGGGTTCGATTCCCGTTTTATCTGATTTTATTTTCATTTAACTAATTCTCTTTTTTTTTACTTACATGAAAAGGGAACAAGCCTTTTCATGCAACACTACACTATTATAGATTTGTCAGAAATCACGAGTTCCTATCTTTTGTAATTCAATGCTTTCCCTGATTATTTCAACATACTTTCTTTTTGCTGTTGCTATTTCACCCTTACAATGATTTCTAGCATCTACGAATTTTTGCCTATTTGTATTTGACTTATGGCGCACAAACCGGCGGAATGCATGCCGTCTTTGTGCAATGGCAGCTGTGTAATCTGCAGTGAATATTGAGGGTAAGTGGGGCTTGCTATAATACTTCCGTGTGAGAACATGTGCTTCAATGCCCGCTTTGTACCATTCAATTGTCTCATTTCAGCTCTGTTCAGCAGGAAGAGAGAAGATATCGGACCATGGAGCATCTCGTATGTGTTCTCTAATGGCTTCCCAGTCAGCCCTGTTGTAGTATCTTGTTTTGAGCAATGGTTCCTCACCTTGAGGTTCGGATTTCAATGTGATGTCAACTGATATCACTGCGTTTCCAAGTGGACTGTGGGCATTAGTCATACAATCCTCAGGTAATGTGGTGAGAAATAGTCCTAGAAGTGAAGCCTGCTAAGGTTCACGATCTGGTAGGCGGGTTGGGAAGTAGTCTGTGTGATGGAATGGGCTATAGAGAAGCTATAAGCAGAGCGTCCAGCTGCATCTATGTAATCTGAGAAACCAAGCCAATTTTTATGGTGGATATGAAAGTCACCAAACGCATGTATTTGGGCGTTACTATCTAAGGAGAGTGCTGCATGAGGAGTGTCAGAAGTTGCCATTAAAAAAGGAGTGTTTAATTATACTCGCTATCTTTTGAAGCTTATAACCATATGAATAATGTAATTTAAACCCTAATTTTTTTCAATAAAAAGAGCAAAGACCAAACTTTAAAATAATAAAAAGTTTTATCGAAAAATATACAATATTTTTTTAAATTGGCTTTCTTTAAAAAAGATTTCACGAAATTCAACGAATTTTTACTTAATATAAAAATAATAAATATATATGTTCAAAAAAATCACTTACCTATACAAAATACTAGTCAATGGGTGCTTCCATTCTTCATTTATGAGAATTTGTCCATATTTATATTTTATATTCCATGTATTTTTTTAAATAAAAGAATTTTTAAGCAACAATTTGAAAAGACCGCCATTACGTAAGCATTACCCGGTGTTAGCAAGCTGGTATCTTGTCTTTCTTCCCGTTTTGAAATACGAATGGATAAAAGGGCTATAAAACGTAAAAACAACACATCGCGTAAGCCGTCAAACCTTGTGCGTGAAAAATATGTGTCACCGTAGGTGAAAAATGATCACATTTTACTTTAATTGTCTTAAAAAATACACGAGTCTTTGATTTAATATATTTTATTTCTTCTTTATGGAGTGAATTTTTTTAAATATCTAAAAAAACAAAACATTGAATGAAATAGAAAAAATTGTCGTCAGCGTCCGATATTTACTGCAAAATCTAACCAGGACATGAGGTTTAAATTAAAAAAAAAATCAACGTGGTTTAGAAAAACCGATTTTAAACTTTGGACTTTACAGGTAAATTTGCAAATAACTATTCTTGTTGTATTGTGGTGTGGCCCCCAGGTTGGGAATCGTAGTAGTTCGTAGGACCCCCTGGTTGTGGCATGCAGCAATTTTAATTACGTCGATCGTCCGTGGTTTCACCTGTTTACTAAGCGGTTGTCATGACAACGAGTTAAGACTAGTGAGTTATCTCACCTTAGACTGGCACTTTTTTCGATCTTGCCTCTCGTCAAATGTCAAAAAAATGTCATAACAGTGTTGAATCTGAAAACAAATCGGTTGACAACTTAGAACGATCAGCCGTAACTTAAAACATGTATTAAAGACGTAAGTCACAATTGTTTTGTTTTTGTATAAAATTATATTTTATAATATCATACATATTTACAATTTAATAGTTCGTCTTTTTCTGTTGGTGGTTTTGAAGTTCACAATGATAGTAACAGCGTTCTCACAGTGATCTGAGGAGGGAATGACGTTTCGACGATACAGTCTTCAGCGACGTTCTGTTGCCTTTTTCTCTCCTCTCTCTGCTATCTGTCTCTCTGTCGCGCGTCTGTTCCTTATATGGCATTCAGCTCAACTTTCTGACGTCACGCGTCCTAGAGCTAATTTACATATAACCAACAGACAATTCCAAGGACCTAGGTCTCGGTTTCTACGTGAGTCCTTAGCACGTTTTTGTTTTATTTATTTAGTCGGGCGATTATTTCTGCACGTGCCGATAATTCACCTGTTTACTAAATGTTATATTCATCATGAAATTCCATTCATTGTTTTTTGTTCGCCGTAGAATGCCGTGCAAAATATGCGAATTCCAGTAACCTGATTTCTCGTTTTGTCAACAATTACGATCGTCCGACTTTTTCTATCTACACTGCGAATTCTTTGTTTGTCTTTAATTCATACTAGTGGACTATCAACATTCGATGTCCACCTATCAAGTTAATAAAAAGGGATTTTATTTTAATCTTTATGTATCGGTTGGCCCTAGCCAACCGCTACATAACATTCTTCTTTTTTGTTTTAAATTAGATATTTTTTAAAAATAATTTTATTTATTGATATTTTATCTTCAATTTGTGATATATAAAACTTAGGTGATAAAATTATTTATATTCATTTTAATAGACATTTCAAAATGGGGGTTGGGGGCTGAATAAAAAAAAAACGTTTGTCTAGAATATTATGTTCAGTTTGTTGGAAAGAACATTAAATTTCAAATTGAATCAGAAAATATCGTAAAAATTAAACCAATAGAAAAATTTTGATAGATTTTTAAATTGAAAAAGATAGAAAAAAAAAACACTCGTAAAATTCAATTCATTTCATTACGTAAAAAAATGGCTGCATTAGCGCGCGCAGGCACTTTGTAAACACTTTTTTTAAATAAAAAATAATATTTCTATTATTTTTCAAAAAACTTTAATAGTTTATTTTGGAAGTATATTCCATAAAGAAATTAAACAAACCACTTTAAAAAGAGCAATTGCGAGTTTTGTATATTTTATTCGCAGTTTTGTGTTAAGGGTGTCAAAAATTCCCTCAAAATTCTGACACACCGAGTGGTGCATCTATACTATCAGACACATGATCGATTAGTGTACAATCCTGATTGTAGGGAGAACAGAAGAGAAAATATGAGTAACGCAATGATGAAATGTTAGTCGAAAGCACATAAAAGCTTGGTCATCCGATTCAAGATTTTTCTCTCTAGTTACAGGTAGGGTGCTACAGACTCCAAGCCCGTACATACGGTAACGCGGGAGGTATCCTGTCATGTTAAAGTAGTTAGAGAGGATTGAAGAGTGTTAGTTTGTTTCACTTAATGCAAAGATATCCGGGGAGTTTACTAAAAGGTAAGACTACACACACACACACACACACACACACACACACACACACCTATATATATATATACGCAAAATTATGTTGACAAAATGGTTCTTGCTGGATCACGGAAGTTAAGCAACGGTGAGTCTAGCTAGTTCGGGGTATACGGATATTTGTGAAAGCTAAAGATATATTTAACACTTCATAACATACGGGTGTACGTACTGTCTAGTTTTCTTTCCAATTTTTTGGTGAGTGTCCAGGTTGTAGCACCGTAAACAAGGACAGACTCCAGCACTGCTCTGAAGAACTGACTTTTCAGTTTGTTAGTTAGGCTTGAAATCTATACTGACCGCAGCTTACCCAATGCAGCTCATATTTCGATGTCTCTCTCCGTGGAACTTATGTTGCTGTCTATGGTACGTAAACTCCGTGACTTCTTTCACTGTTGTTTCATTTAGAACTTTGATCTCTTCTTCCGCATTGAAAGTCATAAACTTAATCTTATCCGCATTAATGTAAAGACCAATGCCACACACACACACACACACACACACACACACACACACACACACACACACACACGTTGACAAAACGGTTCTTGCTAGATCACGGAGGTTAAGCAACGGTGGGTCTAGCTAGTACGAGATGGGTGATCGTTTGGGAACACTAGATGCTCTATACATTGCACCGATACGTAGAAAATTCTAGGTTGGAATTTGGGGGGGGGTCGTCTATAAAGCACAGGGGAAGATACACCCTCAGTCTTCGTCAAGACATACATCTAGGAGAAGAAATACTCGAATGTAAGACCTGGGTTCTACTATTTGCTCATTTAGTGCAATGTGTAGATTTAGTGGCCCATCACCACATCATCATTGAACCGTTTTTAAGAGATTTAGTGCAACACGTGGATCGGTCACACACTAGTGACCGGCTGATAGTGTCTCACACACACACACACACACACACACACACACACACACACACACACACACACACACACACATATATATATATATATAAATGCATCCGTCTATATCTATTATATAAAAGGAATTTTGTCTGTGTGTGCGTCCCTATAGACTCTTAAACGGCTAAGACAATTTTTTTTTAATTCACACAAATGTACTTCATGTGCCTGGTAGTGGTATCCGATAAGCTTTGTATCGAAATGTCTTCGATAAGTATTAATAATCAATAATCCAAAAATTCCGATGAAAGAAGGAACAGGCGATTTTGATTAAAGTAAAGCAGAAAGGCCCGGCATTAAACGTAGTTTTTTTTTTATATGGCAGGGGGGGGGGCGTTCGAAATGAATGTTTCTGTTTAAAACATAATTGAACCATGAATTTTACACTTTAATTCGAAACAATGTGACCGTACAAGTAGAAAGGTCCAGTAAAAAAAAAAATCAACATTAGGGTCGTTGATATAACAGCGGCGCGTTCGAAATTAATAATTTTTTTTAGAGTGCAATTAAACCATAGAAACTTTTGCATTTTAAACTGTAATTCGTTATTATATGAACAAATTTATAAAATAAGGTTCTCTACAGTGCAATGTAGACTACAATGTATTGTGGACTAAATCACTGCGAGAAGGTATGTGAAGCTTCCGTCCGTAATGCCGCGGTGTGTCTCCCACTGGAGTAGATAATCGATCTGATTGAAAAAATGGTTGATTTAATAGATTTTGATGACAAGGAAGGTGAAATATTCGGTGATCCTCATTATTCAATTCCGGGTATGATTGATTCGATTTGGTCATGTGCTCTGTACTGCTTCTGCATAGGCTTTAGCCACAGTTGGGTCTTTCAACCTTTATGTGTTCAGTTTCTTAGCCGGGGGCGTCTTCGGACATATTAAGCTTTGTTATTAATAAACTATGGTCAGTTCAACAATCATCTACTCCTGGCATAGAGCGTGTAATTAG
Source organism: Euprymna scolopes (assembly GCF_053919585.1). Taxonomy (NCBI): domain Eukaryota; kingdom Metazoa; phylum Mollusca; class Cephalopoda; order Sepiida; family Sepiolidae; genus Euprymna; species Euprymna scolopes. Next base: position 175,179,730 of record NC_136486.1, on the reverse strand, counting down.
GATGTATTTGCGGTCTCTCAGACTGGCAATGGAGTATTCAATGTGCGCCAGAGCTTAGAGCTTGTGTGCCTCCAGGTTGTATTTTGTCTGGAAGGGAGTTGAAAAATGAGATTTGTAATGAGAAGTTCAGCTTTTATAGAGCCCTTCCTCTCTCTCTCTCTCTCACACACACACACACACACACACACACATTATATATATATATATATATATATATATATATATATATATATATATATAGAGAGAGAGAGAGAGAGAGAGATGCGTTAATGGATTCCTCTATACAGAAAAATGTAACCGATCAAGATTTACCGGCACCTGTTGAACTAAGCCGATGCAGTTAAGAGAACAGTTCGCTGATGTCAGAGTCGTGACAGCAATGTGAATTAAGAAACACGTTTTGGACTTTTTTCGATCGATGTATAAAAAAAGGTTGGAAAAGTGCATTAAGAAATTATGGCTATGTTAAAAAATAAATTCTGGAACAAATAGTCGCTTGTTTTAACGGTACCACTCTCAGCTAGGGCTCTGCAACGTTTTAGTTTTTTAGTTAAGAAATAGGGCGCCTTATCTTTTGAACGAAATTCGTATTCATAACCGTATCTATTTTGTACACGTCGTGATATCGGACTGAACACCTACAGCATCTAATTACAGGTAAATGCAGGTAAATAGCACCGTACACATATAACGCACCGAACACATATAACGCACACCTGTTTTGGCATGGGAGCAAATGTAGATAATAGACTAAACGCCTACAACGCAAACTTGATTAGGCATACAATTAAATGCTATAGAACGTTTTTATTTTTTTAAATAAGATCATAACGTTGTTAGCATTTGAAGTTTTATTTGTTACTATTTCGTTGCATCGATTCGAGAACCACGTTAGACACAAGGTCAATTTTAAAGTGGCGATCTTCTTCGTATTACATATCTGTTTACTATTTTATGATCGTGGTTACTTGCGTATTTGGACACTCATACAAATTCATCAGTGTAGAAAGATTTCTACTGTTCTGACTGAGAACAGAACAGATACTAAACTTTGATATCAATCGTAATCAGACTAATTCTGTCGGTTGTAGCTCATTTTTAAAAAAGAGATTTACTCTCGAAATTATCAAAAGCATTATACCATCTCGGTTATATTTAACAATAATTCCATATTTACTACAGTACGGTACACACACCATAATTTACACACACCATAATATTTACTACAGTACGGTACACACACCGTTACATATGATGATGATGATGATGATGATGCTGATGATTGCAACGTCTTGTCAGACGAGTGCCACTCCCTCAGACACTTAAAGTTCATGAGCCCAAAAATGATTTCCATCGACACAGGACCATTTATAAAACCAATGCCTGAGGGAGTATGCACAGATGATGTTACAGAGTCTTAGCTTTGTACGACAGCCAAGTCTCTCTCTCTCTCTCTCTCTCTCTCTCTCTCTCTCTCTCTCTCTCTCTCTCTCTCTCTCTCTGTTCAAAATGTTGAGATCCAGCAACAAGCAAGAACAAGATAGCCAGCAACAAGTTAAACTGCAGACAAGTTAATGTGGGTATTGGTCTCCCGCTTTATGGTTTTTTAAATCAGAGATTTGCTTTTCCTAGAAAGGTTGCCTTCACCACGGCTTACGGGACCCCTCTCCACCCCAACACACACATACATACACACGAACACACACGGTGCTAATTGGTCGTTGACCCTGAAAAAAAGTTCATTCGCCCTTTGGAAGGTCTTGTTTTTAATCCTCCAGGGAGACTAGCAACCCTCCTCACCAAACAAATCTGGTGGGGCAACCAGTTTAGTCGCCGATGACCCGACCATGAGGCAGGTAGTACTGGGTTACATGGTACCAGTAGCATATGACATGACCTGACATTACACACACATATATATACATACATATACATGCATGCATCACTGCACACAGTTTTGACAGACTATGGATACCTACTGAGCGTGGAATTTTTATGGCAAGAATTCCGCAATCTCCAACCACACCTCCCCTGAGTCAGCGTTGTGGCAAGTGGATGTTCAGGACAACTGGAAACAATGCCGAGATAAGCGGAGAACACATACAGCGTCTAGAATTCCCAAATGGTCACCCATCTGGTACTAGCCAGGCTCGACGTTGCTTAGCTTCGGTGATTTGACGAGAACCGTTGTCAACGTCATTACACCACACACACATATATGAGAGAGAGAGAGCGTAAACCTAAATATGATATAGAGTTACCAAATTTGTTTATCCCAAGCTGTTTGCACTTTTTCAACATAGGTGCATTCGTTATAATGCACCGGAAAAAGTAGATTTGCGTGTATTTCTACTGTCTTGGCGTTGCCGGTTTTCTTAATCTTTATATCTTTCCCCACATTCGAACACCGCTCTCTGCACACGCTATGAAAGAGAGTGAAAGGGAGAGAGTGGGGAAGAGAGATTGATTTGCAGACGAACAAATGATTCAGACACTGCGTTAAAAGGTAGCACATAGCGTGTTGTTCACAGATGCAAGAATGCACAGCAGAGTTGATAGTACACTGAAACAACAGTGACAACGTCAATAATTGTGAAGCTTGCTGCATATCCATTATTTATGTGCTTCAGATTTTATCATACGGTTGATATAGCATGTCAAAAAGATGTTTAGTTATTGCGTTACAGTTGAGCACTCTGGTTTAGTATTCTACTGATACGGGATATTTACAGCTAAAACACACACACACACACACAAATATATATATATATATATATATATATATATATATATATATATATATATATATATACACTTGTGCCCGATATTATTCATACCCCCCTTGAAAATTGAGTTTATTAGGTGTAACTTTTGTAAGAATTTATTGTTTACGTCCATATTGATACATATTCTTAATAAACCTCTTCTGATCATTTTCGTCATTTTAAAATCTCGGGATACTTGTAATAAAAGAAATATACAGCTATTTATAAAATCTGCAATGTTCAAAAATAATCATACCCCCTTATTTTTTCAGTATTAATCGAGTTTCTGACTGTTTGTTTCCTGTTTGATTCTTATTTTGAATGCTTTTATACAACCTTTGATTAATTTCATTTCGTTTTTTGCATTTTTCAGAAATTAAAATGATATCAACTGAAAACCAATAAAAGAATAAAAATTATTAGAATGGGGAAGAAAAAAGAGCTTAGTAATGATCTTAGGACTAAAATTGTGAATTCACATAAGGATGGTTTAGGTTACAAGTCAATTTCCAAGAAATTTGAGGTCCCTACAGCAACAGTACAGAGCATCATCAAAAAATTCCAGAGCCACCACACAACAAACAACTTGATTGGTAGAGGAAGGAAAAGGAAACTGTCTGCTAGAGCCACCAGGAATATTGTAAGAAGTGTTAATTCAAATCCAACCACCACTAATAAGGACATTTTAGAAAATCTGGAGTCTTCTGGCATAAAAATATCAAGGCAAACATTGCAAAGGACTCTGCATGAAAATGGTCTGAAAGGAAGAAGACCAAGAAGGACTCCATTGCACACCGGAAAACACCTTGCAGCACGTCTAAAGTTTGCTAGGACCCATGTGAATTCTCCAGAGTCCGTTTTCTCAAGTATTTTGTGGACTGACGAAACAAAAATTGAATTGTTTGGCCATATGGATGCTTCTTACGTTTGGAGGAAGAAAGGAGAAGCTTACAACCCAAAGAACACCATACCCACGGTGAAACATGGTGGTGGTAGCCTAATGTTTTGGGGCTCCTTTTCGGCTAGTGGTCCAGGTAGTTTGGTCAAGATAGATGGAACCATGAAGAAGGAGCAATATTTGGAGATACTCCAGAAAAACATTAGACAGGATGCGGAGAAGCTCCATTTAGGACCAAACTGGGTCCTTCAACAGGATAATGATCCAAAACATACTGCCAAAATAGTCAAGAAATGGTTTGAGGATAATCAAATTAATGTTTTGGAATGGCCTAGCCAGAGTCCCGACCTGAACCCTATCGAAAACCTCTGGCACATATTGAAAACTGAGGTTAAAAAGCGGAAACCTAGAAATTTGAGGGATTTGGAGAACTACTGCATTGAAGAATGGTCAAAAATCAGTGTTGATGCTTGTAAAAACCTTGTTGATAAATATCCCAAACGGTTACAGGCAGTTATTAAGAATAAATGGCATGCTATTGACTATTAGTAAGAGAGGTATGAATAATTTTGAACTAGTGCCATTATTGTTTTTCTTTGTATAATGTTTCAAACTTGCATAATTTATTTATTTGTTGAGTTTAAATTAAATGCTTATGCTTGATTTATTGTTTGAAATCCCTTTAATATTGTCTACCTTCTGGTTTGAGCAATATTCTTATAGAAATCTCAAAGATCCGAGGGGTATGAATAATATCGGGCACAAGTGTATATATATATGGGGAAGTTAAAAGAAGAAGATAAATTCTATAAGAGGAGGCTTATCGGGATGATGCAAAGCTCAACAAATTGCTTTGGAACTTATATATCATTTCAGTTTACAATTATTTATTTTTGATTTAGACACCACTCTGATTAATAGTAAATAAAAATAATTCAATGTATATTTATGAAAGTTACGTAACAGCGAGAATTACACACACACGTACAATTATGACACGACATCACTCATACATACAGAGATAAATACATTCATACACACGCGCGTGCGCGCACACACACATTATATATATAAGATAGATAGATAGATAGATAGATAGATAGATAAACATTATAGACAAGCTAATATATGCAGTTTTTTTTTTTCAACATAACGAAGTTTGTAAAATTCGACTATAAATGAAGAATTTTTAAATGCACGGAACACCAGGATTCCTTTATGACACTTTTTGTGCATATAGATCAGACATTTTTTTTTTCAATTTACTCATCGAATTTTGCTCCCCCTCCTTCCATTTTACCCTATATAACTCTCCTTCTACTACTACTATTACTACACTTCCTCCCACCCTCTCTCTATCCTCAACGAGCGCGCACTGACTGTCGTATCGCCGGGCGCCTCGGAAGGTTTTCCCCTTGCGCTATTTTCATTGACTACAAACAAACACAAAACTACTACGGTTCGTTCGACAACGAGTGAATACGAGAGCGATGTACGTTTACCTGCCGCGTTTTTATCGTACGCTGCTGGTGTCGGCTGCTACGACCAGCATTTAACAACATCGATTGCAACAACAAGCTTTGGTTATTTTATATTCGTTAGTTTCAATAAGTTGAAATTACAATATTTCCACATCGAGCAACAACCTAGAATTAAAAAAAAAACAAACAAACAAAAGACACTAATTTCACGGTAAAACAGAAAACCGCACGTTTTCGGAAAAATAAATAAAGAAATAATAAAAAGCACAAGAAACGAAAAAAATTAAATGCAACGAATATAAAAAATATAGAAAAAAGATAAAAAAAACATCAATAATAAATAAATAAATAAAAAGAAAAAAGAGAATAATATTTGTTTAAATATATTTTGTTGATATTTGCTTTCACGATATATATCTCGGAGAGAGAGAGAGAGAGAGAGAGAGAGAGAGAGAGAGAGAGAGAGAGAGAGAGAGAGAGAACTGTCTCTTGTTGCGAGGTGGAGACACGGAAAATAAAACTAAATCATCCAAAATGCAAGTCGGTGAAGTTCGCGTTGCCGACGATGAGGATTTTCGGAAGCTAAAAGAACTCTGCGAACAAAGCGAAGGTTGGAAACTTGAGTACCATAAACATAGCACGCTTATTTGGACAAAGAATAACGATTTATCCGAATTTAAAATTTTCAAGGTAAGTGAAAAACGTTCCTTTTGACTGGCGTCCACGTCCGCATTTTCTGATCTGCGAGTGCGCGTAGGACGCTCGGCGTTTCCGACTTTAACTTGGTAGTTGGGGAAGCCGCTCTTGACAAGCACTTGTTTCTTATGCGTTACCCTGGCGTTCTCTGAATCATCAATTTGAGTTTCTCTCCCCCATTTTTTATTCATTCCCCATGTTATTGTGAAAAGGACTTTAGGGAATATTAAAAACTGATCTCATGTCTAATTTAGCTTTCAGGCGAATTTTTGGTATTGATTAGTATTCTGTTAATTTTCTGGTTTATTACAACATTTCATTTCCACTATCCAATTGCCTCCCCAGATTTTTAATGTAATGAACATACACCAACATAAAAAGGGGTATTTTGGATTAAGACTGCCTAGATCTAGAAGATGTTTTCTTGTTTCTTTTTTTAATTAACTAAGCACAGAAACAAAATCCCTTGAATAATTTATTTGCAAAACTATAAAAATTCATTTTAATAAATTGAACAAATGACAAAAATCCGAGATGACCATTAACGCAGAAAACTGGGTTCGATTTCCCCCAAAATATTTTTTTTCTTTGCAATATTTCGTTATTTTTTTTATTTTTATTCTTTTTTTCGCTTAAACCCAACACATGTTAAGGATTAAATGATTAGTTAAATGCAATACGAACTGGCGACCCCGGGCACTGAATGATCGAGAAATGTCTTTCTTGAAAGCCTGAAAAATGTCCCGCCTCCGGTGAACTGTCCTCTCCCTCCAATGTTCTGTGAATGGATAAAATACACCTCGAATTATTTATTTACAAAAATATAAACAATACTTTGAAAACAAAAAGGCACACAGCCGTATGAAGGTCGAATTCAAAGGCCGAAATCACTGTCAACACAGTAAACTCAAACAGATTACCCGAGAAAATTCTAGCTTGACTACCAGAGAACTAAAATGTCCTAAAATGAGATTTTCTTTGCAAATACCTAACATTTCCTTATTTATATTTCGGAATTTTTCAGATGAGGGCTGATTGTTTGTCTGACTTGTTTCAATCGAACTATTGTTCTCATCTTGAGTGTTACTTTGTGCAACGTTTCGGTTGGTTTGGCCTTCGACCGTCGTCAGGCATGTTGGTTGTTGTTTTAAGCAAAGAAAGGAGAATAAAATTATACAGAGCCAGTAACTTTTCTCCTTCCTTTTCCAAGATAACAACCAACATGTCTGAAGAAGGTCGAAGGCTACACCGACCGAAACGTTACACAAATAACACTCAAGATGAGAACAATAGTCCGATCAAAACAAGTCATATTTCCTTCGTAAAAGTTTTGCTCGAAATCAATCACATTAT
>NC_136486.1:175162537-175165037 GCF_053919585.1 Euprymna scolopes | reverse complement strand
CATATACATACATATATATACATGTATACATATACATACATATATATACATGTATACATATACATACATATATATACATGTATACATATACATACATATATACATGTATACATATACATACATATATATACATGTATACATATATATGCATATATATACACGTATACATATACAAACATATATATATACACGTATACATATACATACATATATATATACACGATTACATATACATACATATATATACGTGTATACATATACATACAAATATATACTTGTATACATATACATACATACATACATATATGTATACATATACATACATACATATGTGTACTTGTATACATATACATACATATATATACATGTATACATATACATACATATATATACATGTATACATATACATACATATATATACATGTATACATACATATATATACATGTATACATATACATACATATATATACATGTATACATATACATACATATATATATACGTATACATATACATACATATATATACATGTATACATATACATACATATATATACATGTATACATATACATACATATATATACATGTATACATATACATACATATATATATAAATGTATACATATACATACATATATATACATGTATACATATATATACATGTATACATATACATACATATATAAATACATGTATACATATACATACATATCAATATACGTGTATACATATACATACATATATATATATACGTGTATACATATACATACATATATATATATACGTGTATACATATACATACATATATATATACGTGTATACATATACATACATATATATATACGTGTATACATATACATACATATATATATACGTGTATACATATACATATATATATACAAGTATACATATACATATATATATACATGTATACATATACATATATATACATGTATACATATACATATATATATACATGTATAAATATACATATATATATATACATGTATACATATACATATATATATACATGTATAAATATACATACATATATATACATGTATACATATACATACATATATATACATGTATACATATACATATATATATATATATACATGTATACGTATACATACATGTATACATATACATACATATATATATACATACATGTATAAATATACATACATATATATACATGTATACATATACATACATGTATACATATACATACATATATATATGCATGTATACATATACATATATATACATGTATACATATACATACATATATATAAATATACATACATATATATACATGTATACATATACATACATATATATACATGTATACATATACATACATATATATACATGTATACATATACATACATATATATACATGTATACATATACATACATATATATACATGTATACATATACATACATATATATACATGTATACATATACATACATATATATACATGTATACATATACATACATATATATACATGTATACATATACATACATATATATACATGTATACATATACATACATATATATACATGTATACATATACATACATATATATACATGTATACATATACATACATATATATACATGTATACATATACATACATATATATACATGTATACATATACATACATATATATATACATGTATACATATACATACATATATACATGTATACATATACATACATATATACATGTATACATATACATACATATATATATACATGTATACATATATATGCATATATATACACGTATACATATACAAACATATATATATACACGTATACATATACATACATATATATATACACGTATACATATACATACATATATATATACGTGTATACATATACATAAATATATATATACATGTATACATATACATACATATATATATACTTGTATACATATACATACATACATATATGTACTTGTATACATATACATACATACATATATGTACTTGTATACATATACATACATATATATACATGTATACATATACATACATATATATACATGTATACATATACATACATATATATACATGTATACATATACATACATATATATACATGTATACATATACATACATATATATACATGTATACATATACATACATATATACATACATGTATACATATACATATATATATATACACATGTATACATATACATATATATATACACATGTATACATATACATAATATATATACATGTATACATATACATATATATACATGTATACATATACATATATATACATGTATACATATACATATATATACATGTATACATATACATATATATACATGTATACATATACATATATATACATGTATACATATACATATATATACATGTATACATATACATATATATACATGTATACATATACATATATATAACATGTATACATACATATAATATATATACATGTATACATATACATAT
>NC_136486.1:175155758-175162437 GCF_053919585.1 Euprymna scolopes | reverse complement strand
AAGATTGCCAGCAACAAATTAAACTGCAGATCAGCTTAATGCGGGTAATGGTCTTCCGCTTTATGGCTTTTTTAAATCAGAGATTTACTTCTCCTAGAAAGGTTGCCTTCACCACGGCTTACGGGATCCCTCTCCACCCCAATACACATATATATACACACACACACACACACACACACACACACACACACACACACACACACACACACACACACACACACACACACACAAATGTACACGGTGCTAGTTGGCCGTTGACCCAGAAAAAGAGTTCATTCGCCCTTTGGAAGGTCTTGTTTTTTATCCTTCAGGGAGACTAGCCGCCCTCCTCACCAAACAAATCTGGTGGGGGAACCAGTTTAGTCGCCGGTGACCCGACCATGAGGCAGGTAGTACTGGGTTACATGGTACCAGTAGCACATGACATGACACTACACACACACACACATATACACACACACACACATATATACACACTACACACACACACCTATATATACACACACATACATATATACACTACACACACGCACCTATATATACACACATATATATATATACACTACACACACACACACCTATATATACACACATATATATACACTACACACACACGCCTATATATACACATATATATATATATATACACTACACAAACACCTATATATACACACATATATATACACTACACACACACCTATATATACACATATATATACACTACACACACACCTATATATACACATATATATATACACTACACACACACACATATACACTACACACACACATATATATACACACACATATATATATATATACACTACACACACACCTATATACACACACATACACACACATATATACACTACACACACACACCTATATATATACACACACATATATTAAAATTTAAATTAACTGGTGAATTTTAAGTTATTTACAAAAATGCATCATAAATTGCAAACACCGGTAATTTAATATTTAGTCAGACTAAGCTGAACATAATATTTATTATCGTAAGTTTTGAATTATTTTCAAATTATGTACTAAACAAAGAGAATGCACAAAAACATTATTTCAATATAAATATGAATATCTATTCACATAGTCAAATTTATTTTTTTGTTTTCATTTACGTATTTTACAAACAACCAATGTTTAATTGTTGATTAATGAATTCTAATAGAGTTATGTCTTTTTTTTTTCGTAAGTTCGTGAACTAATGTTTTTATTTAAATCACAACTTGAAAGGCGTTCATTTATTTGGAAACTTGAAAGGTTTTGCATCTTTAACGTTAGGTTTCGTTATTTTGAAATTCCGACCACAGCTTCGACTATGCAGCAACCCGACGACGGTCCTGGTTGGTGTTAGTTGATGTATTTGCATGAATGGTGCTGATTGGAGGGGCCGGTATTTTGGTTACAAGTGAATAAAAGAATGAAAAAAAAATGTCACATTTTGTCTTTATACGAAATGAAACCAAACAACTGAATAGATGCTTATCGACTTTGGCGAGGATCAAAGTGTAGTATCTATTTGATGTTGCATCGAGCCTGCCTCTCCTCGGTCATGAAATAAAAAAAAAGACTTTCTAGACCGAGGCAAATTTATTTTGTGCGCCCCCTTTTTGGGGAGTTGGATTTCTCCTACCTTGAAAACCAACCTTAAGTCTAACTTTACTCTCGCGAAGAGGTCAGTAAATAAAAACAGAATGAATATATATATATATATATATATATATAACAACGATGATGATAATAAAAATTGAATAAATTACAACAATGTCTTTTCATCCCTCAAAATATTGAAATTTATTCAATTTTTATTTCCATCAAAACATATATATATATATATATATATATATATATATATATATATATATATATATATATACACACACACACACATCTATCTACGCATACATATGTATACACGCACACAAAATCTTTATACATAATCATGCCTCCTCTACCTCATAATCAGAGAGAGAGAGAGAGAGAGAGAGTGAGAGAGAGAGAGAGAGAGAGAGTCATTCACAGACTGTTTCCCTGTATTAAATCTCTTCAGTTTTGTCAATCAAATAATTGCTTCAAGCTGCGATTGAAACAGGAGGGCTTTCGAACTAATAAATAATATCACTACATCATAAATCTTTTTGAAACAGTCGTATACCTATTGGCGTGCTCAGTCCAAGAAGATCTGGTAGATATGTACCCTGTTTTGCGTAGGTGTTTTTTGAGGGGGTGTGAGGGGTAAGAGTGTGCCAAAGACTTTGTCTATAAATTTGTCGATCACACTTCTTTTTGCAATAGCATACTCCATGGTCTGTCACGATTAAGTTTGCAATATCATGTTTCGTACTTTGTCACACGTCAATTTGCAATAGCCGTTTTCTTTGGTCTGCCATGCATCAATGTGCATTAACAGTTTTCTTGGTCTGTCACATATCAGTTCGCTAAAGCAATTTTGTTGGTCTGTCACGTTTTATTATGAAACAATATTATGATCAATAACAGCACTGCTAGAATGGACGCGTCTTAAGAATATCCGACTTTGACTTTCTAATGCTTTGTGTGTGTGGGGGGGGGTTGTTTTGCTACTGTGTTGAACTACTCGCACAGTTTCATAAACATCGGGTGGATTCAAATCCTGACATATTCAATAGAGGAGTGGGGGATGAAATAGAACTCCTTTTCACGGAAATTTATTGTAACTCACAAAAACTACAAAATATGGATCGAAACCCCATAATCACTATTTTCTATGTGGTTTATCTTTTTTTCTGCATCACTCTTCTAGACATATTATATAATCGATTCGTTTTTGTATAAGTTCCTCTGCTTAACCACAGATATAAATAAGAAATCCAGAATTTCAGCCTGTGTATATTTTGGATTATATTTTCTTAATTCAATTTCAAATCAGGACTTTGAAGTTAAAGAGAAGAAAAACATTTCGCGTTCAGATTCTGTCAAACTCAATGATATATATATATATATATATATATATATATATATATATATATATATATATATATAAGAACAAATAGTTAATAAAACATGTTAAAAACACTTTATCGAGCTTTTACATTTGGCTGAGATAACTTTATAAATATTAATTCTTTAATATTTATAATATACTTTAGTTTTACCATCTTGGATCATTTTGGTAAATTTAATTGTTATTTTTATTTCATATATATATTCACATACATTTATACATATAATATATATATATATATATATATATATATATATATATATATATATATATATATATAAAGGGCCAAAATGAAAGAAGGAAAAAATCGATTTTTCAATATTTTTCCATGAATTTTTGTTAATTTTAACTGAAAATTTCTATTTTGCAGTTATTATTATTATAGCATATAATAATAAGTGAAAAAATGAATCCTAAAAAATGGTAAAACCGCATCTTGGCAAGGATATAATAAACCAAATTGCAGTCCAAAATGACTTACAGGCAGATTTTTGATAATTTAACAAAAGAAAATGTGAAAACATCTCTTTCTACAGTGAAGCGAATTGGTCAAAGGTTCGAAGTCGAACGCTTAGTAAAAGGGAAATCTGTATCTGGTCGCCCTAGAGCATCCACTTTGAAGGACGACCACATGCTTAAATTAACTGTTTTGAAGAATTGAAAGGAAACTTATGTTGACCATAGTAAAGAATTCAAAACAGGGACTGGAAATTCTCTTTCTAGATATACAATATGTAGACGAATGAAAGAAATGGGATTTTCTTCTAAAAGGTGTGCAAAGAAGCCATTTTTATCTAAGAAGAACATCAATGGTTGAAAGATATTTTTCTCAGCTTATGGCAAGAAAGATACAGACTGGTTCAGGAATGTTTTCTGGTTAGATGAATCAAGATTTTGTCTTGTTAGTGATGCTCCCGATGCTCCAGAACGGTGCAATCGAAGAACTGTAGAAAGATTTTCGAATGAAGATTGCCAAAACCCTAGATAACCTGCACAAGTGGGGCTATGTACAGGACGTTCTGTATCCATGCGAGGCTTACGTGCAGACTGTTGCACACATCCTCACAGACTATTCCCATAAGTGATGTGTGCTCCAATGTGGAACTGAGGGTTGCTTCGTACACTGCTAGATGATGAACCTCGAGATGAGGTGAAATGCTATTATGATGATGATGATCGTAAGTTCTCCACTTGCATTTTGCAACAAGAAATGCGACGTTTGAATATTTTTTATTTAAGAACATTTCACTAATACGCATTATTATTATCATTATTATTATTATTAGTATTATTATTATCATTATTATTATTATTAGTAGTATTATTAGTATTAGTAGTAGTAGTTTAATAATAGAAATCAGAATTGAAATCATTATTAAAATAGTGAAGAAAATGGAATTTTTTAAAATGCTATTTAAAAAAGCGATGTAAACTTGACTACTCGGTTTAGTTTCAGTATTTTGATTTACGGCACATCAACCCTTTTTGTGTTAATGCCGAATCCCGTTATTTTGATAAAAGAGCTATTCTGCAAATTCTTTTATCTTCAAATATTTATTCATGGTGTTTGGTTTGGTTGTTTTGTAGAGATAATTTGTTTTTGTTTTTGACTTCGCAGAACATGATTGTTTTACAAATGGAAAGAAGAAAAGAAAACAATAACATTAATGTTGTGTGCATTTTAAGTCAGGAAACTTGTGTCTTTAGGCAGCCTGATCTGGTAGCACCAGCTGACTACCCGGGCAACACCGCCGAGTAAGTACAGTTTGTGATTAATACGATGCACTTACGCGGGTGAATGTTGTAACTACTATTCTGAATTTATCCTCGGCCACTGGTTTTGTGTGGGCGTATCATCGATTTCTTGAGTATCGATCTGTGTTTAGTGTTGTTTCCCGGCTGTGTTAGTCGAGAGGATGGCCACGTGGGTTAGCAGTTACCACACCCACGACCGGCTGTTACGATCTCAAATCCATTCGTGGCAATTTCCGGAATAAACAGAAATAGAATACTTTCAGGTCCCGTGACAGAAAAAAAAAAAAAAAAAAAAAAATGGGGAAATCCCACGCCCACAAAGAATACGAGAAACTGTAATGGGGACAGTCCTAGTTTCGATTGTCACTGTCGGAATTGTATGAAAGATGACAAAAAGGAGATGTAGTTTGCTTGAAGCATTACTGATAAACAAATATGTGAGTGTTTAAGAAAGCTGTTAGCAATGTAGAATACCTGGATGATGAAGTGATGTGACGCACAAACAAAAAATAGACAACCGAAGACAACATTTAAAGTGATTCATATGTGAACGATAAAAAAATAGAAACAGATGTACGATATTACGTTTCTGAACTTTTTAGATGATGATTCGTTATTCATATTATTTGGAATTTTCAGACTACTGTTCTCATCTTGAGTCTAATTTTCACAATGTTTTGATTGATTTAACCTCCGACCTTCTTCCCGCAAAAACCCATGGTGCAGTAGTTAGAGTACTTAGAAAAATCAATTGGAAAATTGTGATATTCTTGTGAAGGTTGAAGGTTCAATCCTCAGTATGAGCGACCGAAAAATACAATTGTGAATTACTTAGGACCTCTATCCAGTCATGGCTGATAGAACAAGACCATGCTACCCCCGTCAAGTAAATAAATGATTCTGCTCGAAATTCCGTCCAAATTCCAGAGTTGAACAGAAACATTCCCGAGTTCGACAAGATACACCCGAAGAATCATTTGGTCACTTTATAGATCAGATAATATGCTCGAATCGGAAGATTAAAGAAACGACCTGCCGTTAAATTTTTTTTTTTTTTTTTTTTTTTTTTTGCATTTTCACCCCAAACAAGGCACAGTGCTACTTTAATGTAGAGGGTTACTATTTGGGACATAATTTGCATAGGTACTATGTAGGGAGTTGAGTAGCAAGATGTCTGTTTACATTACATTTAAACTTCTGCGTGTCAGTACAGTTAGGGAAGCAGGAACCCAGAAGGGAATTCCAAAGTCTAGCAGTTTTAGAAAAGAAATTATTACAGTAGAAAGCTTCCTTACTTCTAGGGATTTCTGCTGTGTAGGGGTGGGATTTTGCTGCTTGCCGAGTTTGTCGGGGGAAATTTACGTCGAGGGGGTACAAATTCTTGTAGTTCGTCGGAAAACCTACCATTAAAATATTTGAAAACCAGGTAGAGGGATGCAACATTTCGTCGATGGGACAGCGGTTGAAGCAGAGCTGATAGTGCGGGACCTATTAGATTGGCGACTCTCTTTTGAACAAGTCTAAGAGGGAGAGACTAGCAGTAGATGCACCAGCCGAAATGTGTCAAGAATATTCCATATATCATATATCCACACGAGCAAATATATATGATGAACGAACACAACACGGGTCTCACAAACAAAGGATGACAATATCAGCAAGGATTGTTTCATGAAAATAGAACACATGCTAAACTACATTGCAACAGCATAAATAATACACTACACCCTTAACAAAGGAAAATTTGTTATCATACGGAACGAACATAGTACACTACTCTGTAAAGGAGATGGTAATGCCTGCGAAGATAATCGCATGTTAACAAACAGATACTACACTACCCTCTTTGCTTTGAGCATTGATAGATAGTACAATGATCTGAAAAATTATAGCAAATGAAATGAAAATTAAAAGATAATA
>NC_136486.1:175053258-175150758 GCF_053919585.1 Euprymna scolopes | reverse complement strand
CAGAGAACAATTAAACCATGATAGTTGACTTTTGCGTTTGAAAATTTTATTTAAGCCATTATATAAAAAATAATTTTATAAAATCAACAAGAAATTCTCTACAGTGCAATGTAAACTACAATCTATTGTGGATTAAGTCACTGCGGAAAGGGATGTTAAGCTTCCTCTCTATACACCACTAGAGCAAACAATCAATTGATTGAAAATGGGTGATTGAAAATCGATTTCAATGACATTAAAAGTATGGGAGTGGAACATTTAATGATCTTATTCACTCCCAGAAAACGTCGGGTCTCCCTGCTAGTATATGCATGTATAAATATGATTATTATCCTGTGTCTACATCAAATATTATGCATCGATTTTCAGTATTACTTCAACAGTGGTCAATACATGAGTAGAGCTATAAGTCATGAAAATATATATGGCAATTAAGCTACACAGAAGTTTCCGTATTTTATCGTCGTGAGGGTTCGTCAGGCTATATGACGAACCCCCACGAGGATGAAATGCAGAAAATTCCGTGTAACTTAATTGCCATATATATTTTCAAAACAAACAAACACACACACACGTTCAAAGTTTTAAAAATAAGAATCAAATACTCTTCCTAATCTGCGACAGTCAAAATTCTATCCAGATTCTTTGATAGCCTTTTCCATATTGCTATCAGTTACACCCTGTCCAAACCTTTTAATATTACTATTATTTATAGAAGAAAACGGTATCGATTTATATGCGATACAATCTCAAACGTACAATTTCCACAACGTTGTCTAAAAACAATGCTGCAGTACGAATTACGAATTTATATGAAAGCGGGAAAATTCCACCATTTTGAAGAAAGAAATTATATGGCAGAAAGCTGATGGAGTTTTTGGCAATTTTCCTCGTGGAAGAGTTCGCCATTTTTTCTCACTTTCTCGTCTTTTTGTTGATAATTGTTAGAGTCTGTTTATAAAAAAGAGAATGCATAAAAATAAAGGCGATTCTTCACAATTCGGGTGGAATTTTTAAATAGGACATCTCTAGAGAAAGCGAAACTACGTAAATACATGGGTATTTGTCGATCATCATTCTATCGCAGATGCATGTCGACATTTATTTGTGAAGCCGTTTTTTCTGTGAATGACAAGAAAACTAAAACGATAAAGTGAACATCAGTTGTTGCTGAAAAAATAAAACGAATTAAAAGTCACAGTAAAATATTGGCGGCTTTACGCGGAAAAAAATGGCGATTTTTTACACGGAACACAGCGCGCGAAAACTGGTGAGAGTTTTCGTAAGTGGCACGAGGAAATTAAATTATCAGATGTACAAAAGTGGTTTCGTTGGAAAAGTATTTCAAGATTCAAGATTTTTATTTTTTCGTTTTTTAACAGAGTCTGTTTTATTTTGGAGGGTGAAGCAGAGGATATTTGATTTCAAACTTGGAAATCACGCTGTATGTTGATTGTGGGAGCACATGAAATCATGATTAAGGTATATATATATATATATATATATATATAAGAACACAGAGATTGTACATTATAATTTATAAGAATTTATTATTCGACAGGCTACTCAAAAAGAAATATTAAGAATTCCTTAATCCGCAAGGTTTCAAAGAATGCGTTGTTTTCATCAGAGGAAAGATTTTAGTAAAATAATTGTTGTAGTGAAGCTATGATTTTGCTGATGCTAGCATAATAACTTCACAATATGAAACTAATCATACGTGCATACAAGTTAGTGGGAAAAGTTTATGAAATACAGAAAAGAAATGACAAATGAAAGGATCGGCAGTGAGACGGTAGGTCCGAATGCGAAATGGTCATAAGAGGCAATTTTCACATAAGTAGCATTCAGAGTTATTGTAGTTTGATGTAACTTGCATATCAATGAGGCTAAACACTGGAATGAGGGGATATAAGGCCGGCAGTCAAGATGGCGGGAGTCGAGTTCGGGAGAGCCGGACTGAACGGGACGGAACTGAGAATGTTTGAATGCTGAAAAGTATATATATTTTAATTAGTTACAGACAACATTCACATTGCAATCTAGATTAAGAATCCAAAATTAGAATAATCCGAGCGCTTGAAAACTGTTTTTTTTTTCTGCTGAATCATCAAATTATTATTATTATTTTTTTTTTTTTTATTATTCTCATTCTGAATTCTTAACCTGGATTGCTATGTGAATATTGCTTCTTGTATCCTTAGGGTCGGATATAGGTGAGTATCTTGCTAATTAAGCAAAAAGGACCTCGAATTTAGAGTATACTTCTTTGTGCTTCGGATTTGTTAGAAGAATACAAAAGTCCAAACAGTATGAAATTGTTGTGTTCAATTAAAAGGAAAATCCGAAATGTAAGAGCGTATTTATATTTTGTGTACAGAAAGTTGTTAGTTGAGACAGATCATTGGTACCGTCGGTTTCAAGCCCGATAATAAGGACCGTTTAAGGTATCCTTCTCAAGCTCTCTTCAGACGAATATTGGCTGAAGAGAGCTTGATAAGGATACCTTAAACGGTCCTTATTATCGGGCTTGAAACCGACGGTACCAATGATTTGTCTCATCTAACAACTTTCTGTACACAAAATATAAATATATATATATATGGTACAAAATTTTATTTTTTATGAAAATCACCCCAAACATGAAGCATGAAGGCACTTATACTCCTCCATATCTATTTACTGCAATGCTTCAAGCAAACTACCTTTCTCTATTATATATGTGTGTGCGCGTGCGCGAGTTGAGCTGATTGAAACCAGTTCTTATTGAATAAATTAATTTGTAACTTATTTGGTTTGTTGAAAAAGTTGTGCAATGTTTAGCGCGGATTTTCGGATTATTAGTAACTTGGCTTAAGAACATGAATAAATTAGCACCGATATTACGTGTTTTGTCATGAATTCATCAACGTTTTTTGCCCATCTACCAAAACTTTGTCACTGTGTATATTCGACACAAAGTGCTTGACCCATTTACGGTGACGAACCTAAAGTATTAACACCAAAGGAAAATAAATGAAGAATCAATATAATGTCAGAGGAACCGATGTTCTTTTTTTTTTATTACGCGAATGTATTGATATTCGCGATGTTGTTGCTCGCTTAATAATTCAACAAAAAGTGACTCATTTTCACCATTATGAACTATGCTCCGAGAATAACAAGGCGTGTTCGTTAATGTATTTGCGTTATATATAATAATAAACGCGGGAAGCTTTAGCAAATCAACGATTTTTTCCCTAATATTTTTTTCTATATACTTTAATCAAACAAAATATATGCTCAAATATATTTTACTTCTGGAATTGAGTTATGTTTGAAAAAAATTCTGTTTTAATTGACTGTAATTTATTATTAACGGAACAACTCGACTTTGACATCTAGTGGGCCATGCCTTATTTCCTCCTTATATCCTATTTCTTAAAGAAGAGGCGTTGCCGGTCTTTCTGGACTATAGCGTTATTTTTATGGCAAGCACTCGACTGAGTTTCAATTTATGGTCCCTCCATGTAAACATTCACAAAAAATTCGTTTATCTACAACCACTGTCAATAGTTTTCCCTTCTTTTAACCTAAAACTAAACGAAACTTCCACGAACAAGTTTCTTTTCTAGAACTGACCGTCCATAAAACTCAATACCGCAGGATTGCCTCCCAGCTGACTACAACATGTTTTTTAAGTCCAATGTAAACAAATTCTTGATGAGCCGCCCTCCTAAATAATAAAATTTTGTCCAATCGTCACCATACAAATCATTACAGTATTCACCTGACACTCATTTAACTCTTAATCGATTGACCTTTGACCTTTGATAAGTAGTGACATCTTAGTTTAAAAAAAAAAAAAAAAACAAGAAAATCACGATTTTCTATAGACAACAATCTATGTATTTCTCTTGTCCTCTCTATGTTGATTCAAGTACCAACATTTCTTGATGTCTCTCTGAACAAAGAAATGAAAAGTACTTGCTTTCATTGTGGCCATCTAATTAACATATGAACATACCACAAAAATATGTGTAAATTAAATGGTAAGAAATAAGTCTCTTAACTTCAATATTATTAATACAAGTAATATAAAAATAAAGAGACTTGCTTTTAGTTAAGCTAGAAGAATACCTTATTAGGTACGTCAGAGAGTTTAAGCATTTTAGAATAAAATAAAAGTGATTGAGACCCAACAGCTCCATGTACTTCCGGTATATATATATATATATATGAATGAATAATAGATTGGAGGTGGAAACACCTGAGAGCTCAACGTTTCACCTGATTTATGCGGGCTTTTTCAAGGGGGATGATCATTGCCCTTAAAAAAGCCCGCATAAATCGGGCGAAACTAATCCAATACCTTAAATAAAGGTTTAAAAAAAAACAACTACTTAAATCACTCACGTATTAATAAAGTAATCTATTAACTGTACACATCCACCGAAACAAATTTAGAACTGAACTGAGGAAGAAGTAAGATCAGCCAGGCCTGAAAGATGTCCTGGAGAAGTAATAAAAACATTAACCCCTGAGCAAGAATAATAATGAAAATGATTGGCTTACGTTTATATATGAAAACAACCGCTAACATGAATCTCGTGTATTTTAGAGTTTTAAACGAGTCCTTACGGGGGATGAAATGCAAAACATTATGTGTAGCTTAATTGCCATACATATTTTCATTAAATAATTTTTGATGTTGATGCCGATTGAGACGAACGCACACGCGTTTAAAAATATACAAGGGCAAAGTTTTTCGGTTGCGAGAATTCACGTGAACTATCTCGGACGTTTTGGCAAAAAAATAAACGCAACCTAAAGATATAATTTCAATTATATTCAATATTTCTCATTTTTATTAATTTTACTTATTCCACCACATTTTTTATTAAGGACGGATGACTGCTCGAAATATCAAAATAAAATATAATAAATTTTAAAAAAAGCATCGTTTTTATGCTTCTTACACCATTTATAAACCTGAATGTAAAAGCATACATGGAATAACAGAGATTTACACACGCACACATAATTTGACGACG
Source organism: Euprymna scolopes (assembly GCF_053919585.1). NCBI lineage: Eukaryota > Metazoa > Mollusca > Cephalopoda > Sepiida > Sepiolidae > Euprymna > Euprymna scolopes. Next base: position 175,145,725 of record NC_136486.1, on the reverse strand, counting down.
ACGTTTAATACTTAATATATCGTGGCGGCGACAAAGCAAGTGCGTTCGTCTCCACCAAAAAAAGTCATAACTAATGATGCGAATAGTTTGCGCAAGAAAAGTCAGACGGAAATAAGAGAATTTTTTTTCTATTTTTCCATTGACAGGTGTCAACAAGGTAATACGTCTTGAAAATACTATTTGTTTAGTGTTTTATTTTTCAATTCACCCCAGAATGTACGCACCATTTTTTTTTTACCTTTCAAATTTAATATTCCAATTATAATAGCTTTTCTTTTTTAAAATAGTTGTCAGTGTTTTTAGCTATTTTAATGAGGATGTTTTATATTTAGCTATTAATTTGCATGATTGATTGGTTGTATCGATTTGTTTTAGATGTGTTTATGGTGTTTTTATTACATATTTTTGAAACTAAGATGATGTTTGGCTGTTGTGTAGGAATGCTTTTAAGTAAAACAAAGTAATCGACCATAGTTGAGGGCGACTCAAAGGTTTCATTTTTATTGGTTACTACACGGAATGGTACGGGAGATTGTTGTATTTTTGTCAAGATTACTCCAATCATCTTCAGTCTTTACCTTATGTTGCTGATCCATTATGGCATCCATTAGCATTTTCTTTTTTTGTCTCTAGTTTTGACTCAACCGAGGATTGAACCAAGGTTACTCGTCCCATTAGCGAAAATCTTTTACCAACATGCCAAATGGGCCGCAGAACATTTAAAAAGAGAAAGAACATGTAGGTCATATTAAAAATGAAATTAAAATAACAAATTATTACAAAAAATAGTAATTAAATAATTTTTCTTTTGTAAAATGGAGATCGGTATTATTGTTTGAACTCACTAGGAGTTTTTACACCAGAGAGTATTCACTAGTAATAACCGGTAGTGTTCCCGGGAGTTTGGCTGACAACAAGTCTCCCCTGATTTCCAGTACAATACATCGCTTTGAATAACCTTTGAAAATAAAATTGCATCATCGCAACAGCCGCTTGCCATTGACTGCTCGCTAGCAGCAGTCATTGGTCTTCACTAAACTTAGGTGGCAACACTCCTCCTCGAGGTACTAATCCTCTTTGCAATCATCCAGTGAAAGTCTGGTCAGTGTTTTCTCTCCTCGATCCTTTCATCCTCGAAACGCTTATTTTGTGTGGTATCTTATTTTGTGATGTCTTTGGGGACAGTTTATCAAATTTTTTAAGATGATTATCATTATTAGTATTATTATTATTATTATTAGTAGTAGTAGTAGTAGTAGTAATAGTGTCATAGCTGACCTTTAAAATATAATTTAATTTGTGTTACATAAATTCACTAAGTTGTAGAAATTTAGTATTAGTAGTAGTAGTAGTGTGAGAACTTGGAATTGTTGAACTTGCTAAGAGTGAGTAGGAGGGGAACTAAGAGTGAGTAGGAGAGGAACTAAGACACTCGCGTGTGGACGACGTTGGACCGTTTTTTTTTTTTTGTTTTTTTAAAGAAAAAAAACTTGGTGCCAGGATTTGATGCGTTATGTAGACACGCTCGTCTCGTCAAATCTCGCTGAATGAAAGGTTAAACGCATAGAATTTGCTACACGTGTCTCTCATTAGTAGGTAATGTTCGTTTTACAGACAGAAGACGCGTGTGAAGACACGTTACCAGTTTGTTAGCGTTACAAGAAAATATTGTCTGTAAGCAACGACGCCATTTTGTTGCAAACCTTAACGTCTTTTCTTCCCCGAGTTTCTCATGGATAAGATAATTCCGACAGTAATCAGTAATAATAGCATCATCATCATTAACAACAGAACGAGTAACATTTTTTTATATAATAATTTTTCCAAGTTGGTATATCTTGTTCAGATGTATCGAATGTACAAAATAATAAAAGTATAATAAAGCAATATCAGATTATCTTCTGATGATGTAGTTGGAATTTGTGTTTAGAAAAATATCGCATTTGAAATTGCATATTTAAAGGCATCAAAAAACAGTTTCGAATTTCAATCACGACGAAATCATCTAGTTTTCACCCTCTGTCCCTCGACGAAACGTTGCATCCCTCATTTTAGTGGCGGATGCTCCGACGAACTACAATCCTTTGTACCTCCTGGACGTAAATCCCCCCCCCCCCCGACAAACCCGGCAATCAGCAAAGTCCCACCCTCGCGCAGTAGAGATCACCGGAAAGCCTTCTACTCTAATAGTTTCTTTCCCCAGAACTAGATTTTAGAATTCCCTTTCGGGTTTCTGCTTCCCTGATTGAACTGACATGCAGAAGTTGAAGAAATCTTGCTGCTCAACTCCCTACATAGTATACTTGCAAATTGTACAGATAGTAGCTCCTACATCAAAGTGGCACTGTGCCTTGTTTGGGGTAAAAATGCAATTAAAAAAAAAAAAAAACACGATTGAATGTATACGATTCGAAAAGTTGTAACGTTTTACGAAATTGAATTTGTGTGGGAAGAACAGAAAATTGTTACCAAAACAACAGTTTGAAGCTTTAAACAAAAAACAAAAAAGGTGTTTTAATTTATAGCAGTTCTCGAAATAGTAACCCTCTCGAGACCCCCCCCCAGTCTTTTTTTGGATATATAAAAACGCGCGCGCCACTTTTGCCTTTTATACATATAGATAAGGAATCTGTAATGTTAATCATTCGCGCGCACACAATCGTGAAACAGCAAACAGAAAAATTTGACGACTCCTACGTACCAATTTTGACCTCTTAGAAGGCCTTTTTCGGATGAAAACCTAATAAAAAGTTGTTTTTTTTTCCACACGTCTGAATACTCTATATACCAAATTTCAAGTCTGTAGATCAAAAATTCGTTGAGAATATAGGTTGAGAAGTGTCCTCACACACACATTCTCACTTTTATAGATATATAGATTACTTCTCCAACATGCTACAATACTCTGTGCAATCCTACAAAATTCAAATCACGCTGGTGTGAATCCTTTCACTACTTTAAGAACCAACACGCGATTTAATCAATATATGCCGCTAGAGGGCGTGAAGTCTCATGTCGACGAAATCAACCAAATTTAATTCTTTTCGCAATGATTTAAGTTAGCAGTTTCCTAATGTGATCAATGATTCGGTTCGGTGAAATTAAATGCATTTATGCTCAATCAAATCGGTAGGACGAAACAAAATGTCATAATTTTAATGCAAATAAATAAATCGTTTTTTAGAGTCTTCTTTAAACTATTACTTGTAAGGCGCAATAGAATTTCCATGGTGATTTCTGCAATTTGCATTTTTTTCAATTTTTTATTATTCCGTTCTACCTTAAGATGGGGGTTTCCTACTATATGCCAGCATTCACATGCTATCTCACACATTCCGAGAGATCCTTTTAAGATTCTAACCCTCCCTTTAAGTGCAATTGTTTGTATTCCTCTTGCACTTGGTTCACCGAGTATATTTCCAATATAGTTTTTAAAATTCTTTATCGTGAGTCTGGTTGCTCTTAAAATTAGTGCAATAATGAAGATCTTCCTACGATTCCAGTTTCTTTATATGTCGTACATAAGACCCTGGTATTCGTATCTTTTACCCCACAAATCTGTTTAACTCAGCATCATTGGGAACACTGACTTCTACTACGGTTGCTTCTTTCCTCGTATTGTCTTATATTACTATGTCTTTACTATACCTAACTCTGATAATATAACTCTAAGTAACAATATAAAAAAGAGAAATTATTTTTTAAAAGCTACCTCATTCCTAGAATAGAACCTTAAAAATTCCTATAAAATCTAATATTCTCGATATCCCATGCAATGAGAACTCGTAAAACTAAGATTTAAGAAACTGGATTTTACCAAACATAATATGCCTTTATTTGAAGCCAACAGGGTTACGTCGATTAGAATCCTAAGTTCTTTAAATTACATTTTAGTAAAATGCAAAGTAAAACTGAACAATGTGTTTATTGTAATTGAAAATATATCGATATATATTTCAATGATTGAAATTTAAATGATTAAAATTTCATTCATTAAACAGAAAAAAACGAAACTATAAAAACTCTCCGCTTCGTTAGAGTAAAACGGTCGAAACGAAACAAACAAAAAAAAATAATAATTACGAATTCATAATTCTGTTAAAAAATAATCAAAATACGGAAAAAAATATTTCTATTCCCCTTTAAACTTATATGAACTATGATACTTTAACCAGTTTTAATTTGCCTTATCGTAATAGCTGTTTACCATTGATTTCTCGTTGGTAGCGACCATTGGTTTTCACTGGAATTTGGGTAATAATAAGCCACCCAAAAGTCCCACCCCAATCCTCTTCGCACTTATCCAGTGGAAGTCTGGTTAGTACTTTCTTATCTCGGTCTTTCCATCCTCCTTGATCCTCTTCACTTAGTGTGGCGCCAGTTTACACTAACAGTAAAATTTTTGAAAGAGGCGGTATCATTATTATTATTATTATTATTAAATAAATAAATATTAAATAGAAAAATATGAACGAATCCTAACTATTTTGATAATAGTGTCCAAAAAGTCACTGAAGGGCTTTTAACTTAAAAAGATTCTTTATTTTTAATGATGTCTTTCAGTAAATTTAACACAATCTAAGAAGCTTTAAAGAATGCAAAATTCAAACAATCTTTATTAAGAAAAATAATGTCTTTTAAATGTTGGCCATTTTCAGCTTCGTATACTTGTGCTCTTTCCAAAACATTATTCATGACAGATTGCAGAATCTCTGGATTGCGATTAAACTTTTTTATTTCGTTCCTGATGTTTTACTTCAATTCTTGCAAACTTTGTGATTTGTTAACATAGACTCTTTCTTTGCGATATTCCCACAAGAAAAAGTCGGGGATAGTCAAGAAGGTGCTGACCATTTAACATTGCTATAGCGAGAGATAATAGGCGAAACTAAAAATGGGCAACATTTAAAAGACATTATTTTTAATGTTGTTTGAATTTTGCATTTTGTTAAAAAAAAATCGCAATGTCTTAGTCAGATTGTGTTAAAATTACAGAAATATCAAAAATAAAGAATTTATTTCAGTTCTGAACTTTTTAGTAACTTTTTGGACACCTTGTATGAACATAAATGGTTTTTATTTAAAAGTGTATTATCCGTCGAAAGTTTCGTTTGTAATAATCACAGCAAGTTGGCTTTTTCATCCTGTATGTGCTCTCTGCCTGGCCAGTACTAGATCGGTGACCATGCGACTAAAACATAGTTACGACTTTTTTAAAGAGGAGCATGCGACTTGACTGACGGCATTATTTTCAAATTTTATCGAATTAAATAACATTGCATTCATTCATGAAGGTGTACAGTTTTATTAACATTGGATTATTGACAGATTTGTTGGGGGAACGGGGGATGGTGACAAGAAAATGCACCCTCGAATTTCTGTGAAAAGTCGGGTCTGCCGGAATAAATGTCACGAAAGTCGAAAGAAATTGGAAACTATAATAGAGAATGGATTGACCCCCATACATTTATTCTTATATGAACTGTTTAAGTGAAACATGGACACGAATCACATAAGATGGCACTCAATACGATATACAAAGAGGGGCATTAGTGCTAAAGAAAAAATACGTTAATGCATGAAGACAATTAAGAGAAATGACCTTGTTTTCAATTTTTGCGCAGACGAGTTCGGTTCATCCAAACATGAAAATGATTTTTTTCTCTACGTTGGTCAGGATTAGTCTAAGGAGATTACTTATAATTCTGCCTTTACAACGCACTTCTGTTTGAAATTGCATTTTTAGCTTTGAATGTGAAGATTGAGTGGAGCAATCTATATATAATCTTCTGTTCGTTTGTCAGTCGGTTACCGGTTAAGGTTTAAAGTAACATGTTCAGCGATAAGCGCGTAGATTTAGTTTTTTTCTGATAATTCGCATTATTTCATCTCAAATGTTATTCGCACAACGTTTTAGCCGATGTAACTTCTAACCTTCTTCAGGTGCATCTTGGCGAACTCGGGAATTTTTCTGTCGAACTCGGGAATCTGCACAGAATTTTTAATTTATTTAATCCACGGGGGTAGCTTGCTATTATTGCATCATCAACAACCGGGTAGAAGTCCTAAGTAAAGTTCGCAACTGTAAAACCCGTACATAGGATTGAACCTTCAACCTCCTAAAGAGTGTTACTTAGAATTGATTTCAATTAGTACTCCATCTGTTGCACCATTTGTCCTTCCCAAGGTCGACAAGATACACTTGAAGAAAATTGGAAGTTACGTGGACCGAAGATGAGAAGAACAGTCCGAAGAATCCAAATAATAGGGATATCAGTTTTGTTTTTATATTGTGACTGTCAATGTCTATTACACGTAACTACGACATATAGATACGGCATAACAATACGCTGATTTATTCGTGCAAGTTTTTTTGTTGTTTTTATTAGAAACCGGTCAACATGGAACGTGTCAGATTCAGTTGTTTTTCAAGAAACTCACGTTTCATGACTTGACTAATTCTATAAAGTGTTTGTGAATGTCTAAAACCTTATTGAAAAGCAACTCTTGCCGCCTTCTTTGAATCAGACTGAAATCATGAGAGTCTGAATTGAAGTCATTGTTTACGATTTTGTGATCTTTTTCACTTTTAATATTTTATGGCTGTTGAGTTGGCAGGAGGGGGGGGGGGCTAACGAAAACATAAGTGATAAGAACGGGTTTCATAGAAGAGGGATAAATGCAGACCTGGCAAAGATAGGCTGATTTGAAAATCAATTTCTAAAAACCGTTTTACATATAGCAGCATATAAATAATAATAATAATAATAATAATAATAATAATGATAATGATAATAATAATAATGATAATGATAATAATAATGATAATAATAATGATAATAATAATAATGATAATAATAATAATAATAATAATGATAATAATAATAATAATAATAATAATCTATATTATATTACCAGGAATGTGCCAATTCCACCTTTTCTCGGAAACTACTGAACCGATCTATTAGGATTTAATGCAAAAATGTGTACAAATTTACCCAATCATCAATTTGGCATTAAGCACTCATTATAAATCAACAGTCTATAACTTTTGCCGTTTTAATCGAACTAAAATGTCTTGTGTATATTTTTTAGTATGTCTGTTCAAATTGTTTTTTTTGGAAACTACTGAGCTGACCTGGATGAAATTTTGTATGGGCCTTTGTTATAAAAGGTTGCAGCGAACTAAGTATTATGGTATCCCGTCGATGTACAGTTTATGATTAATAGAGATTAGTCATCACAATACTATTTGCACCCATTTTTATATCAAATAATAATCCCCATTAATCCCTAACTGCGTATCGGACAGATACCATAATACTTAGTTCGCTGCATCTTATTATAACAAAGGGCCATGTAAAATTTCAGCCATATCGGCTCAGTAGTTTCGGAGAAAATATATTGAGTAAATGTGGTATTGTAATGACTAATCCTACTAATCCGTAATCGTGCATCGAACGGATAATATAATACTTAGTTCGCTGCACTATTTAAAAAAATCCATACGAAGTTTTAACCAGATAGGCTTAGTAGTTTCCAAGAAAAGGTGTAACGGAAAGACAGACAGAGAGACAGACAGACAGACAGACAGACAAGATGAGAGAGCGAAAGAGAGAGGGAGAAAGAGAAGAGGAGGGGGGATGAGAGAGAGAGAGGGGGGGGGTTAAGATATTGCAACGCTTCTTTAATACGGTTCAACCTTTAAAAAAAAAACAAAAAAAAACAAGAAACATTAGAGTTTAACTAAAAAAAAAAAAAAAAAAAAAATCTTCCGGCCAACGCCAGCTAACCCTAACGCTTTTTTTTTTTCTTGATAAATAAAAAATTATATCGTGCACTCGTTTGTTCATGTCAGCATAAATAGGTCAGCCACATTTTTAGTTGTTTGATCATGAAATAACAGATGAGGCAAGAGTTATACGAGGGCAGTTCCAAAGTAATGTCTCCTATTTTTTATTCCACACGCATGAATCAAATAGGATTGTAAATTAAATTGTTATGATGACTGAATTTATGTATTCATGACGTAAACGTTTCACCTCGTCTGTTGCAGATATTGACGGTGTGAGAATTTAAGAAAGAAACCTGTGCGTTAAAAAGTGGAATGCATCATAGAATTCCTGATAAAAGTGCACCAAGAATAGTGATTACTATGTAGAAAATACATTCTGAAGTACAAAAGGTCGCTCGTTTTAATGGCACCACTCCCATCTTCGTAATTCTTCAAGCCCCACATGTTGTGTGCCATGTCCCCGTCTTGGATTTCATTACGATGAATTGATGACTATGAATGTCTTATCTTACAATATTATTTTATTTGAGCTTAATTAAAACAAGCGATCACTGGATCGTTGGTTGCCTCATAATTTTCTACAATCTTACATCGTTCATTTTCTTTACCATGTGCCGCATGAGGCCACCAGCATTCTAGCTTTCTGTCTCCACCAGCTGTTTTAACTGAATTAGTTTAAAATCTGTTTGTATACCTAACACGTGACTTGTTCGACCAATCATAACTTCGCTTTTTTTCAGCCCTATTACTTTCTAACAAACAATAAAGGAAAAAGAAAGGATGTTTAACAGTTTAAAGAAGAAATCTTTTTATTACTGGAAAATAATCACATTTTTGGTTTAAATAAATTTAGTACAAAAATTGTAATATTTGGTTAAGGGAAACTAAGTAAAAGTTGGGCTCCCTTTACCATGCTAGAAATTTACTCACATCAGAGAACATCCTATATCTTTACAAAGTAACGATTTACCCATGCACGGAGAATTGTTGCTACAGCTGGGCTGGTGCATCTATCACTAGTCTCTCAATCTTAGACAGGGTCCAAAAAAAAATATATATATATATATATATATATAGGTTCGCACTATTGGCCAAGCTCCATTCTTTGCCCCATCGCCACAATATCGCACACCTGTTCTTGTTTGACAAGTATTTTAATGGAATGTGATCTGACGAACTCATAGCACTTGTGCCTCCTTAACATACATACTTCCGACTAACCCAACACGCAACAAAATCTCACCCCTTCACTGTGTAGACCCCTTGATGTTGGAAATCTTTCTACTCTAATAGTTTCTTTCCTCAGCCTGCTAGACTTTGGAATTCTTTCCCCGTTTCCTGCTTCACTGAAACGTAAAGAGTTACTATGTATTAGAGGGGCGATACCTACAAAGACATGTTAAGCCGAGAGTTGTGCAGCAAGGTGTTTGTCAATATTACATTTAAAATGTTTATAGGTTGGTACAGTTTGAGAATCTGAGCAGGGGAGAATTTCAAACACAAACACGAGGAAGAAAGATATCAAACTAACAGTTTCTTCCCTTGGGTTGCTAGACTTTGGAATTCTGAATTCTGTTTCACTGACTGCATTAATCTGCAGAATTTTAAGTGTAATGTGAACAGACATCTGAACTTCCAACAGTCCCCAGTTCGATACAATCCCAAATAGTGGCCCTTTACGTTCTTAGTGGCAATATGTCTTGTTTGGTGCGAAAAGGAGTTAAGAAAGGATATCATTTAAAAAACAAAAACAATTACAGATGATCTCTAGGTACGCCATCTACTGTTGGATAAAAGAGAAAAATCGTTTTGCGTGAAAGATAATGAAATAAACTGAAAGTCATAAAAAAAGTAAAAAAAAATACGCTGAATCATTTGTTATTACAAAGAAAGATAACACGCAATAACAGAAAAAAAGAAAGAAAAAACACGAATAAAAAAAGAAAAAAACACGAATAAAAAAAAGAAAAAACACGAATAAAAAAAAGAAAAAACATGAATAAAAAAAAGAAAAATACGAATAAAAAATGAAAAAACACGAATAATGAAAAAAAAGGAAAAACACGAATAGTAAAAAAAATGAAAAAACACGAATAATGAAAAAAAAAAGAAAAAACACGAATAATGAAAAAAAAGGAAAAAACACAAATAATGAAAAAAAGGAAAAAACACGAATAATGAAAAAAGGAAAAAAACACGGATAATTAAAAAAGGAAAAAAACACGGATAATGAAAAAAGGAAAAAACACGAATAATGAAAAAAGGAAAAAAACACGAATAATGAAAAAAGGAAAAAAACACGAATAATGAAAAAAAGGAAAAAAGCACGAATAATGAAAAAAAAAAAAGAAAAAGCACGAATAATGAAAAAAAAGAAAAAGCACGAATAATGAAAAAAAAAGAAAAAGCACGAATAATGAAAAAAAAAGAAAAAGCACGAATAATGAAAAAAAAAGAAAAAGCACGAATAATGAAAAAAAAAGAAAAAGCACGAATAATAAAAAAAAAGAAAAAGCACGAATAATGAAAAAAAAAGAAAAAGCACGAATAATGAAAAAAAAAGAAAAAGCACGAATAATGAAAAAAAAGAAAAAGCACGAATAATGAAAAAAAAAGAAAAAGCACGAATAATGAAAAAAAAAGAAAAAGCACGAATAATGAAAAAAAAAAGAAAAAGCACGAATAATGAAAAAAAAAAAGAAAAAGCACGAATAATGAAAAAAAAAGAAAAAGCACGAATAATGAAAGAAAAAGAAAAAGCACGAATAATGAAAAAAAAAGAAAAAGCACGAATAATGAAAAAAAAGAAAAAGCACGAATAATGAAAAAAAAAAAGAAAAAGCACGAATAATGAAAAAAAAAAGAAAAAGCACGAATAATGAAAAAAAAAAGAAAAAGCACGAATAATGAAAAAAAAAAGAAAAAGCACGAATAATGAAAAAAAAAAGAAAAAGCACGAATAATGAAAAAAAAATCGAAAGAATAACAGCGTTGAAATCGAACAGCAAAAAGTCCACACGGAGACAACCTCGATTTTTGAAGCCGTCAACATTTCTTTTTCTGATAAAAAATAAGATGGAAGTAACACGGATCTTGCATACGTCCGTGTAATCATAAAGGGTTTTATTTCAGTTTTGAGAAACTGCGTATCTGAACAGGTATTGAGACCTTTGACTAGGAAGTTCAACGCCGGGATACGCAGAGAGGGAAACTAGTGTATACTCTGGAGGTTTCCGTAAACAAATTGCACAGACTACTCTACTATTTCATCTTTATTGATATATTTATTAGTAAGTATTTTTCTTATATATGAAACTACAAATAAGACAAGCCGGAATTTTTCCTAATTTCTCGATGACCAAATAATCGAAATACAGGCATTCACAATGAACTCGATAATATATAGTATAATAAGCAATATACAGTTATTTCAGTACTTCAATGAGTATTATTAATGAGTTAGGAGGAGTATTAAAGAAAAGATTTCGGATCCATCTAAATATAAGATAAAATATTTGACATCGTTTCAGAAACAATCGTACACCAAATATTCGGTGCATTGGAATTCTAGAAACTAATATAAATATATTGATTTTTTTTTTTATCTCAGCCAACTATATATATATATATATATATATATATATATATATATATATATATATATATATATATATATATATATATATATATATATATATATATATATATATATATATATATATTCCATTTGCGATTTTTTCCAATGAACTCTGCCTTTTGGATCATTTTGGACCATTTTGAACTTACCCATTGGATTGGAAATTTTTTTTTTAATTCGACCGTGTTTGGATTTTACCATTCTTGGATTTTTTACCCTTCACCGGACTGTCCATTCATGTGAAATCTTTATCATTTTTCTTTTACCTCCTATTCCCCTTACCTCACCTTTTTTTAACCAAGTAAGATCTGTGACTTACTTGTAGTTTCATTAGATACTTTTATATGCAAAATCCGATCCCGCATTTTGCTAATTCCTGCCCTCTGATGAGAAGGAGAGTATTTCTTCGAAACTCCGCGGATTAAGGACTATCCACTTATCTAGTGCTTCCTTTTTTAAAATTAAATATGTTTTTAACTCTTTTTCAAGATGTCTTTCAACATGTTTTATTAATCATTTGTTCATATATATATATATATATATATATATATATATATATATATATATATATATATACATGAAAAAGATGGAGGAAATTCTTTAGAGCTGGTTTGACTATTATCAACTCAAGAGAAGCCGATAGTTTAAATGAAAAATAAACAAAATGAAGAACAAAGGGAAGGGGTGATTATAATAAATGAATTTAATTAAATAGTCGTTAAAAAACGATTAATAAGGCAGAGCGTGTGGTGGGGAAAAAGCGGGGGGGGGGGTCAAATTTCCCCAAAGAGATTCAACGTCTATAATATTAGTCGACCACACCTGACTACAGACACAATTTGGTCGTTTTCTTCAAATCATGTCAGATTCCTTCGTGGTTTCTATCTAATCACATAGAAACATTATAATTTCTTACCGGAAGTAAGAATCGTAGATTGAAAGTAAGATAGTTTATTGCTCGTCACAGTGTGGAGGAATCCAGCGGTCAAGTCTCGAATCTCAGTGATGTACAGGCTGAAGAGTCGGAACTGCAGCCTATGGATGGTATGCACGCACCGTTAGTGTTTACAATTAACAGTTCTTATCGGACCCCCCCCCACACACACACAAAAGCAAGACAAATATTTCTCATTACGTGGATAAGCATTTGGGAATACCAAATGCAGTGGGTTTTTTTTTATTTTTATTTTTTATTATATTTTCACCCCAAACAAGGCAAATTGCCACTTTGGTGTAGGGGGCTACTATCAGGGGCAACAACTACTGGGGTACTATGTAGGGATTTGGGCAGCAAGGTGTCGGTTCACGTTACACTTGAACTTCTGCACGTCAGTACTGTTGGGGAAGCAGGGACCTGGAATGGAATTCCAGAGTCTAGCGGTTCTGGGGAAGAAACTATTGGAGTAAAAAGATCTTTTACATCTAGGGATCTCTACAGTGTGGGGGTGGGATTTAGCAGCCTGTCGGGTTTGTCGAGGGTGATCACGTCGTGGGGGCACAAGTGATTGCAGTTCGTCAGAGCATTCACCACTAAAATACTTGTAGAGAAGGCAGAGGGATGCAACATTTCGTCGATGGGACAGAGGCTGAAGTTTGGAAGTAGCCGTGAAAGAGGTATGAATTGGCCCTCCTTCAACATAGCTATAGGTGAAAAGAAAAGTAGGCTTAACACTAAAACCACTTTTCTCAGCATTGCTTCCAGAGTCTATTTAAATTTCTTGTTGATATTTGGCTTAAATTCAGAAATGTGGTTCAAAATTGTATAGAATTTACTTCGCATCCAACTTCTTATCGCATAGACATACTTTCAGGGGCTATCCATTGTCTTTCGGGACAGAAAGACGTCAATGCTATGCTTTTTAGCAAAGTACGTCGGATGGTGCATTTGTAGTATACACGTTATAAATATAGGCATTATAAATAAATAGATCGATACACGCAGTCGAAACTAGCAGACCAAACGAATCGAGGACAGACATGTTCCTGCTGGTAGAAAAATGCTTCATAAACTATCTTGTACGTGCATTAGTTACTAACAAATCATTGTTTAGTGTGGCTCAAGGCAGTGATAATGGAGATCTGGCCAATACTTAAAAAAAAGAATTAGATGAGAATCAATAATTTGTATTATTTTGATTATTCAGACTACTGCTCACACGACGTTTCGACTGATATAACCTTCGATCTTAAACAGGCGCGTTTTGAGCGCTTATATGCTATTTTTAATAGTATTTTCAAGCTACATTCAAGTTTTGCGGTATCTTTTGTTTATTAAACATAAGCGAAAGTACAAAATAGTTACAACACACCCTCCCCATGTTAAGAATGGCTTTTTAATAATCACGTTATTTCAGCACGGCAACTTCTCTGTATAAGAACCACGTTTTGACTAACTCGGGAATCTTTAGGAAATTTCGAACTGAATCCATGGTGGTAGATTGTTCTTGTTCTGTCATATGTCTTACATCATTTTTATTATATTCTTAATATTGCTTGAACTGAGGAGTGAATCTCCAATCCCCAGAAGACTGCTACTTAAAACTTATTACACTTAGCACTTTATCCTTTGCGCCATGGGTCTATTGTATGAAGAATTGTAATGTGAATTTTTGAAACTTAAGCCTATTCTTGTTTTAGATGTGTACTAGTTCTACATATGAAGAAGGCCATAATGTTACGTGAAAGAAGGAATTGAATACGTTAAGAAGAAAAGAAAAAAAAAACGCTTATTAAATTTGTACGTGTACTTTTAGTTAGTTTACGACGAAATCACATTGAAAATATCTACAAATATTTACTTAAAAATCAAACTTTCTCTTTAATTACAAAAATTATTCATAATTTTTTACATTGCAGGTTCCCCCAATTCTCCTGAACACTGGTTCAACATGATATATATATATATACATATATACTTTACAGAAATGCGTATATTAGTGTCACGAGATAACTTTTTAGTTTCACTTTGAAAAGCACACATCAGGGGGAGACAATGCACTTTCAAAAGTAAAACTCACATGTATTCCAATAATGACTGTTCAAACAATACGTCTTTATGATCATTTATATTTTGTTACGAAATTTTCAGAATTTTGACTTTGTGACTAAAATTGAAAATTTGGAAAGAAAAGTTTTCTCAGAAATCACACGAATTCCAATAACGTTCAAAACTATAAATTTTAAATGTTATATATTTTGCCAACTTTCATTTCATTTTTGTATTTAAAAAATCTCCGGCAAAATATTTCACGTAATAAAAAATTCATATTTTGTATTATTAGAGTTTTCCTAATTTTATTTTAATTCAATAAATCTGTAAACAAAAAGAAAACAAAAACACTCGCAGTTCATTAATGAATTAATGACTATAAATGTTAAAAGTCATACACTTTGACAAATTTCATTTATTTTGTGCAGATTAAAAAAAAACTATTTTCTGTTTTATTTTAATTCAATAAATGTTCAGATAATGTTTTATTTCATGTTATTGTATTGTTGGTGAAATTTGTTAAGATTGTCTCCCTATGATGGGCGCTCTTCAAACTGAAATCTATAAATGTCGCAGTGAGTATTCAGAGAACAAGGCCGATAGCCACTAGTCGCGTGCTCTCGTGTAATGAATGAATGCGTGAATGTAGGATTGGCATGAAATTCTTAAAGATAAACTAAAATGACCGAAAAATGGGCTGAAATGACTTAAATAAATAAAAAGTAAATGACTTAAGAATGACTTTAATGAACTTAAGGATGAATTGAATGGCCTTAAGAATGACTTGAATGCTTAAAAAATAACTGGAATCCTTCGAAAACAACTTAAATGATCTGGGGAATGACTTGAATGGCTTTGAGACTGACTGGTTGTAAAGTGGGTAATCATTTTACATTAAATTAATACAGAAAAGTGATCCCTCACTTTATATCACAAAGTTACAAACATAAGTACAGCATGTAGTAAGAACAGATACTATACTAGGCCAAGAAAAGCTTAAAAAGCTAAGAACACCATGTGTTAACAACAGACCTTTGATCTTAACCAAAAAGGCCAAGCACAAAAGTGTTACCGACAGACCGACCGACGGACTGACTTATAGAGTCGCTTGCACGCGACTAAAAAGTGCAATTCTCTCTTTCCAGTTTATTTACATTGAAAACACGTATGCAAATAACGACAATGGGATTTTTTACTTCGACAATATCACCCATAAGATTGATATAGAAGTAAAAAAAGTTATTTGTAATTTTAGGAAGATTTGTTAACTATATCTGGAGAATGCCCGCCACTAACAATCCGATAGATTTCAACGTAAAACAAAATTAAATTATTTCAAGAACGTAATCATCTTATACCCATAGTCGAAACACTGACTGCCTTTACGAAGAGATAATATTATAAAGGAAAGAAAAATATTTAAAAGCAATAAATACTGTTTCACGAAACGTAACTTTTATAATAAAATTTCTATTTTTTAGCAGAGTTTTCCACCGAAAGCTGTCTATTCTTTCATTGGATATAATGAAACGTATTTCGTGTCGGAAATAAACAGATTAGATAATTTAAGTGACTGAAAAAAAGTCTACATTTTCCCGTCTTTGTTTTTCTTTTCAAATAAAACACATACTTTACAGTTACATTCTTGTCTGACCAGCGAGTTTAAGCAACAGTGGATGCAGTCAATAGACATGACCACACGTGATCATCACGTGATCATTGATATACAAAAATATGTTAATCTTTATGTGCAAATAGCAAGACATTATAGAATTTCAAAACTTTTTGTTAAATGTGTCAAACAATCTAAATTTTAAAAAATGTATCAAGGAATCTAAAGTTTAAAAATTGTGTTCAAACAAGCTAAAGTTTAAAAAATACGTCAAACAAGCAAAAATTTAAAAAAATACGTCAAACAAGGTAAATTTAAAAAATACGTCAAACAAGCTAAAGTTAAAAAAATACGTCAAACAAGCTAAAGTTTAAAAAATACGTCAAACAAGCTAAAATTTAAAAAAATACGTCAAACAAGCTAAAATTTAAAAAATACGTCAAACAAGCTAAAGTTTAAAAAATACGTCAAACAAGCTAAAGTTTAAAAAATACGTCAAACAAGCAAAAATTTAAAAAATACGTCAAACAAGCTAAAATTTAAAAAATACGTCAAACAAGCTAAAGTTTAAAAAATACGTCAAACAAGCAAAAATTTAAAAAAAATACGTCAAACAAGCTAAAATTAAAAAAAATACGTCAAACAAGCTAAAATTAAAAAAATACGTCAAACAAGCTAAAATTAAAAAAAATACGTCAAACAAGCTAAAGTTTAAAAAATACGTCAAACAAGCTAAAATTAAAAAAATACGTCAAACAAGCTAAAATTAAAAAAAAATACGTCAAACAAGCTAAAATTAAAAAAAAAATACGTCAAACAAGCTAAAATTAAAAAAAATACGTCAAACAAGCTAAAATTAAAAAAAAATACGTCAAACAAGCTAAAATTAAAAAAAATACGTCAAACAAGCTAAAATTTAAAAAAAATACGTCAAACAAGCTAAAATTAAAAAAATACGTCAAACAAGCTAAAATTAAAAAAAATACGTCAAACAAGCTAAAATTAAAAAAGATACGTCAAACAAGCTAAAATTAAAAAAATACGTCAAACAAGCTAAAATTAAAAAAAATACGTCAAACAAGCTAAAATTTAAAAAATACGTCAAACAAGCTAAAATTTAAAAAAATACGTCAAACAAGCTAAAATTTAAAAAATACGCCAAACAAGCTAAAATTAAAAAAAATACGTCAAACAAGCTAAAATTAAAAAAATACGTCAAACAAGCTAAAATTAAAAAAAATACGTCAAACAAGCTAAAATTAAAAAAAATACGTCAAACAAGCTAAAATTAAAAAAAATACGTCAAACAAGCTAAAATTAAAAAAATACGTCAAACAAGCTAAAATTAAAAAAAATACGTCAAACAAGCTAAAATTTAAAAAATACGTCAAACAAGCTAAAATTTAAAAAATACGCCAAACAAGCTAAAATTAAAAAAATACGTCAAACAAGCTAAAATTAAAAAAATACGTCAAACAAGCTAAAATTAAAAAAATACGTCAAACAAGCTAAAATTAAAAAAAATACGTCAAACAAGCTAAAATTAAAAAAAATACGTCAAACAAGCTAAAATTAAAAAAATACGTCAAACAAGCTAAAATTAAAAAAGATACGTCAAACAAGCTAAAATTAAAAAAGATACGTCAAACAAGCTAAAATTAAAAAAATACGTCAAACAAGCTAAAATTAAAAAAATACGTCAAATAAGCTAAAATTAAAAAAATCAGTTTTTAAAAATGTGTCAAACAATATAAAGTTTTTAAAAATGTGTTAAACTATCTAAAATCTACAATATTAAAATTAACAGAGATTCAACGTGTATTTCAAAATACTGAAAGACGCTTATTAAGAAATGGCAAAAAGCTCAAACAGTAAACATTATAATTAGAATACTTACATTTGGCCTGAAGTTAAATTAGTTGAAGTCACTAAAATTAAAAAAAAAAAATTAGAAAAATCGTTTAACAAAAGGTGAAAAATATTTAAAAGAAATAAATTATTTTCATTGATGATAATTAAAACAACAATAAAAAAAAACTTATTTATAATAAAACTATGGTAATTTTATCACATATATCTCGTCTCCATTGCTTTTCCACACAGACTTAGGGTTAGTGGTAGGCTCAATGTAGATTTAACCTTAATATTAAGCGGAAGTCCAGTTAGCAAGCCTCCATTATATCCTTAACTTTACCACTAACCTTAAGTACGGGTGTAAGCTGTCTCATCTCGTAAAAAATACCCGATTGGAGACGGAAGTAATTCTATAAAATTATCTAAAATATTTATCAACCAAAATCTTCCGCTTTCAATCAAATAAATGGAATTTTTACTGATTAAATTAAAATTACATCAAATTCAATTGAGTCCTCTTTACCGTGCTAAAATGCTACTCACACCTGAAAGTATCCTGTCTCTCTACAAGGCCACGATTCGCCCATGCATGGAGTATTGTTGCCACATCTAGGCTGGTGCATCTGCCACAAGACTCTCGCTTCTAAACGAGGTTCAGAATAGAGTCGCCAACCTAATAGGTCCTTAACTATTAACTGAGCCCTCTCTCTCCTATTGCTGAATCGTGGCATCCTTGTGTCGGTTTTACAAGTATTTCAATGGAAATTGCTTTGACGAACTCCGAGCATTAATATCCCTTCGACAACAATGCCCCCGACAAACAGCAAAATCCCAACCCTATACAATAGAGATCCCTAGATGCCGTAAAGCCTTCTAATCGAAAAGCTTTTTTCCCCTCTGACTGCTGCACTTTGTACCCCTGCTTCCCTGACTGTAGAAATTCAAGTGTAATGTGAACAGACATCTCGCTACCCAACTCCCTACATAGTATCTCTGCAAAGCTGGTCCCAAATAGTAGCTCCTTACGACTAAGTGGTTCTGTGCCTTATTTGGAGTTAAACGTAAAAAATACAAAAATATTTTTTTAATGAATTAGTTTTCATGTACATAAAAAATGTTTACCATTAAAAATGCTTTGAAAGATAATTTTTTATAAAAATAGAAATTGAAAAAGATGTTTTATTTCAAGTATTTGCTTTTTTTTTTTTTTTTTTATAATATGAGCGCCATTTAAAATCTAGATTCATATTTTCTTTTTTAACGATTTCAGTTCAATTGAATTTCTCCATTTTTAATGTTCAGTTACGAGCACCTTTATATTGAAATTATTGAAATTATTCACTCATTTTAAGTCATTAATGACCATAAAAATCGTTGCCTCATTTCCAGGAATCATAAAAATTCCAGATGATTTCAAAGAGATTTATTGCTGAAAAATCCTGAAAATATCTTATAAATCTCTGAAGAAAAATTTTCAATAAAACTTTGTGATTTCATTTTTTATGTATCGCTAATTTATATTTCCAATCCAAACATTTGAAAGGTTAGATAATTTAAATACTGTGGAAGAATGTGTAAACCTACGTACATATCCAAAATAATTAACAGTCGAGAAATCTTAAACAGTAAATTTTTATATGAATTTGAATTCACAGTCACATTCGAAATGTCGACCCATAGGTTTTCGGATATGGTGGCAACGAATATCACAAATTTGGGGCTGATAGGTCGTTTACCAGATATGAAAACATTTTTTATCCAACGTGAAAGCTAATGTAATCCTGGCAGCCATTTTTTTTTTTTTTTTCACAATCGAGCAGTTAATAGTGTTAATGTTAGTGGAAGCAAACAACAAAGCAAAAATTTTTTTCATCCTCTCCCCTAAAATGAGGTGTTTATTCCGAAAGCAGTTCTTAACATGTGGAAGTTGGGGGTGTTTATTCCGAAAACCGTTCTTAACATGGGGAGGTTGAAGGGTGTTTATTATTAGGCACAGATAGGGAGTGGGGAAAATTATTGACGGTGGTTTCAGCTAGTCGGGTGTTTTTTTAGAAAGATTGGCGAGAGGGGACCAGAGAATGGAGCTCAGACGAGCACCTGCCATGAAAGTAACGATAGAACAATGACCGGCTCGCTACGTCTCTTCTGTGGGAAAGAGGTTGCAGGGTAGAGAAAAGGGCATCCTCCACCAAGCCACGGAGTCTATTTTGTACTCCGTCAAGGCAGGATAGGCTGTTTTTTGCAGCCCCGCCCAGATGTGGCAGCAGTACTCCATCTTTGGACGTACTTGGCTCTTATATAGATAGAGAATTGCATCATTAGTGAAATATCTTCTGGAGCGGTAGAAGGATCCCACAATTTTCCCAGCGACCTTGGCCACAGACTTGATGTACGTGTTCCATTTAAGATCAGGTGTAAAGGTCAAACCCAGGAGCTTATCAAATCCTGGGGCCTCCCTTAGACAAGAGCCATCCATTTCAATTGATGCCAGATGGAGATCAGAGCGTTTATGATGTAGAGATAGGAGCTTGGTCTTAGATGCATTAAAGGTAACCAGCCACCTCTTTCCCCACTGTACCACGCGCTCAAGATCAGAGGAGAGAGAATCAGAGAGAACATCATCATTTACGGCCTTTGATGTGTTGCCATAGATGGTCGTGTCATCAGCATAGATGTCAACGAAAGATTTTAGTATGTGTTTAGGGAGATCATTGATGTAGATCAGGAAGAGAGTTTGGCCCAGTATGGACCCCTGAGGGACTCCAGCATTAATACTGTGGGCCTCTGATTTCTGCCCATCAACCACTACTCTTATGAGCCTATCAGATAGAAATGATTTAATGATAGAGAAAACATTTCCAGTTATACTGTAGCTGGAAATCTTGTGTAGTAGGCCTTTATGCCAAACCTTATCGAAGGCCTTTATATGTCGAGAGCAATTGCCCTAGAAACGAAGCCTTTGTCGAGAGATTCGCTAATCCTAGGAGATATAACCGTTAGCACATCTGCTGTAGATCTAGCAGAGCGGAAACCATATTGCGTGTCGCTAAGAACGTTATTTCTGCTGAGGTGGTTGACTACTTCTCTATTTATTGTGGATTCCAGCAACTTACTCATGACACACAGGAGACTTATTGGTCTGTACTGAGAGGGGGATGACTTATCACCTGAATTCTTAAATACAGGGCATACTGATGAGGTTTTCCAGGGTGTTGGAAAGCACTTCTCCTTAAGGCAACGCTTAAACAGTTTGGAAAGTATGGGGGCAAGTTCTGGTTGTAATTTTTTTAACACTATAATTGGAATACCGTCGGGACCAGTTGCTTTACTGGAGTCAAGGTTCTTGATTAGCTTGGCGACCTCACGCACAGATATTTGTATGTTGCATATTTTTATTTTACACGCATGCGCATTACTAATTCATCGGTTGTGAAAAATGGCTGCCAGGAATTACATTAGCATTTACGTTGGATAACAAACGTTTTCCTATCTGGTAAATTACTTATCAGCTCCAAATTTATTTGTAATATTCGTTGTCAGCATACTCGAAAACCTGCAAAAGTCGACATTTTGAATATGAACGTGAAATTCATGTAAAAAATACTAAAAATTGTAATAAATGTAGTAGAATAATATTCTCCACCGGCCCGTATATTTTTAACGTGTGGAAACTGTAAGATATTTTTTATTACAGAATTTTATTTCAATAAAAGCTGCCTTGTCGACACACGGAAAAAATAGCTACCCAATTTCTAGGTGATCGGATGACATCATGCTAAAAAAGATTAAAATAAATAAATAAATGACTTGACCTACCACTAATCAATGGTGCAGTTAGAGTAAACGTCACCCGGGGTGGTTCGCTCAAATGTCACCCCAATGGCTCCGATTCACTCTATGTTGAATGGTTAGCTGTAGCTAAATTTTCATACATGGTCTACCTCTATTCAACTCACCGGCACGTTACTGTGTCCATGTATTCAATGCCACAAAATAATCAGTTCAAATCGAAAGACTTTTAAAATGCAACTGTTCACTTCAGAACAACTAAATACAAAACATAGCAATACACAAAAGAATGACATTCGATACTATGGTCTTAGAATAAATGTTTTGTTTTCATTATGGCAAAGTGTTCAATGGCATCGTCAAAACCTTTTTGTCTTGTAAACTCGTTTGTCAATGGACAGCACAGCCAGATCCGACAGTCTTAATGCCTCATGGTTGACCAGAGGTAATATTTTTATAAGTTTCATTTTGAAATGTCACAGAAACATTTTCAGAAAGAATTTTAGAGTCAGCGTAAAATATGGCAATGACTCAGCAAGGTCTCTCTTGATGAACTGCAGTACAATCCAGTATAATCCAGTGCTTGACTTCACCCATGTTTATTTCGGCTATTTGTAAGTGTCGCCTTAAACCTGGAATTTCAAAGAAGTTCTTCAGACAACTCATCATACACAGTAATGAGCTTGCCAACAGACAAATGTATTTCTTCATCCGTGGTACAAATAATATGGTCTGACTGAACTGCACAAAATGTCAGCAAAATGCCATTCATTGCCTTTCCCCTGGTATCCAACTCGATATGGAAACAATCTAGACACTAACATTGCTCTCTTAGTCTCCTGCTGCAATGACAGTCCAGCATTTCTTGGCTCCTCTCCTGACATTCTTCCCTTTCTTCTGATCCTCTTCTCTGTAGGGATATCAAGTTCTTCAGATTTAGCAAGTGCTTACTCGGTGGCACTGTCAACAACATTTGTACGCCGCTCTTCCAAAATAACCTTGAGAGCCTTAAATTTGGTAGCAATCATATCCAGAATAATACCTGGTGGTTCCATATACTTCTGGCCTAAGTTGACTTCTTATAAAACGTCACTCCAGAAAAAAGAAAATGAAAGAAAAGTCGCATATAGCTGGCAACAGTTGTCCGCAGCATCTCTTGTCTTGTCGATTTCTTCGATATTACATAAGACTTCAATAGCTTCTAGAAACTGGTTAAACTTGTGGCGCCTGTTTCACGTCGTCAGCGTGTGCACTCCAGTGGGTTGTAGACAGTTTCTTCGGTTAGACCTGTGTATTCCACTAACACATCCCAGCGATGGATCGACAGAGCAAAAAAGTGTACAGCGCCTCAAGACTTCTAAAAACTTTACACAAGATGGATTGTTAGTAAATGTTTCCCACAAAGGCACAAAAGACTGGTTAGAACAAGGTAAAAAAAAAAAAAAAAAAAAAAAAAAAAAAAAAAAAAACGGCTACGGATTAATGGCTTTGATTTTTTATTGCACGCCACCGTGGATTCGAGGCAGGCTTGCCGGATTATCGTACGTATTGACCGCGACACAATTGAATATCCAGTCTTTCGTTTTCTAGTTTCTCGAGGATGTCGGATGTCACTAGTTATTACAGTAGCTGTTCTACCTTTCAGATGAAAACGCTGTCAGTAATTTTCCCCACTCTTTATCTGTGCATAAATCAAAACTTAGATTCCATGAACAAAGCTTCTTTCTTAGAACTGCACGCCTGTGTAACTCTCTTCCGTTTGCCTGTTTCCCGCCTGACTACAACTTGGATGTCTTCAAGTCCAACATAAAGAAATTCCTGATGAATCGCCCCCTTAAGTAAAACACTTTATCAAATCTTCAATACTAACGATTACTACGATACTATCCCATTGATTACTGTACACGCAATAACCCTTGTCCTCGAGTGGCTTCGGGGCCTTGATAAGTGGTGACCTCCGTGTAAAAAAAAAAAATCCAAGGAATGACGCCTGCACTTCAACTCATCACTAACGTGTATATTTAGAATTACTGTTGACACGTGGTCTGCAAGCGAAATGTTCAGTGTGCTATCAAAACATATGTCCAAGTATTTTGTGCTTTTGATGTCAGAAACGAGTTTTCCATTCACGTATTTTTCCAAGAGAGAAACGAACTCTATTTTAAACCATATCCCCGTATAGAACAATACTGAAATCTATTTTTAATCGATAATTATTCAATAATTTCTTAAAGTTCCTACAATCCAGAAAATATGTAATATTCTGTTACAAATTTTCCGGTGTCCAATTTTTCGTTACATCATTTTCTGGGTACCATTTAATTATCAACGATGATTGAATATGTTTTTTGTTTTTTTTTGACAAAAATGCTCCATTTAATTTTTAAGCATTTTCAGAACATTATAATTCAACAGCATTCGTTTAAAGACTTCCTTTATTTATTTATTTTTTTAAATAAAAGTGTTGTGGTGTTAGGTTGTATAAATGAGGTAGACACAGTAACAATGAAAAAATATGTATCAACAAAAATACATAAAGAGGTAAGTTGACAATATCTTTGCTCATGGCAGGACTAGTTGTGTCCCCGACTCTGTTAAACCGCTTCTCGTCCCCTGGAAATGACGTCATGGAATATTTCATTATTCTCGGTAACAGGGATACGTCCCCAACAACAAGTAAAATAAATTTACATCGTATTTTGACGTTATAATTATAGTTTTGGTGATAAAAAAAATAGGTACGAAAAAAAAAAAAATGGACGAATAAAGATAGGGGGACCAAGTTTTGAAAGCTGATTTATCAATTTTTTTTTTTGTTTCCGACTACTTTTTGATTGTATTTGAAAGATTAAAGACTAAAGTTAATTTTTAAAAGGAAAAAATATTTGTACATGTAAAAAAAAAAGTTATGAAAAATGTTTGCACGGCGAGCTAATCAATTCAGCTAAATTTTAAAGTTAAATAAATTCATTGCAAAAATCCTTTAAAAGATAAATATTAGTTTTCTGGGTCTATTTGAAAGATAGTTAGTAAAGTCCTAAGATATTGAATTAAATTAAAAAAACACACCTTGTTTGTACAAAAAATAGCTTAATTAGCCCCCAAAAAGCGAGTAATTCTGCTGTTCGCAAAATCGTAACAAATGAAGTCTTATAAACACGATTATACGGAAACCCCAAATTACAGCCAATCGAAACGCTGTTTCAAAATGAAGTCATGATATTAAAAGGAGGTAGGGGTGCCATTTTTACCCCCCCCCCCCGACGTGCATCCGTACATTCCCATTATGAACGTTTGTATCATTTTTATCATTTTTTAATTTAATTATCTTTTTATGTTCCTGTTTAAATTAAATTTTCTTTTAATTATTGTTCAAAATTATATAAAAATTATGCCGAAAGTTTCACATTCATGCGAGCAAGGAAATTATTAAAAACTATAACTTTAGTAAAGGTATTTTTTGTTTAAAAAAAAAATAACTTTACACCAAGATTCAAATAAAAACAATAGGTTCATTATATTCCGTGATCATTATTTGATAAATACTGAAAGTTTCATTAAAATTGGTTAAATTCCTGACCTTTGGTGAATTTTTAAGTAAAGGGAGGGGTCAAATGTTTATAAATTTTGAGCATCGGCATTCATTTTGCACGTACCTAACAATAAATAAAACAATAAATAGTTGTCATTTAATACCAATAATGGAAAATTAAGTTAGAAATCCTTTTTGGAATCGGAAAATAGACACAAATTGTTCCGATACCGATTCCCCAAAGAGTTCCGATAATTTCCGATTCTCGATTTAGATAAATCGTTCCAACACTAGTAGATATATTCAAAAGTATATTACTCACTCAATGGAAAATTGCATCTCAGCGAATTGAAAATCGGGCAAGACTGAAATTGTTGGACTTTTGCCTTCACATTTCGCTTTCTTGTTATTAATGATGCAGAGTTAAAACACCGTATCATCCAATAAAATGTTACGAAAATGTTTCTTGTTAATAAGATTGTAGCAACTGAAAAACATGAAAGCTGAAAATATTACTATTTTCGGTGCTAGTGCACTTCCGTACTATTTTTTAAATCGTATTTCAAAATTTAATTAAAGTTTTATGGGTTTTTTTTTTATTCAATTGTAAGGTTAAAGTATAGAATAGGTACAAAACACCCCCTCCCCATGTTAAGAATGGATTTTTAAATAATAAGGCTGTTGTTTCAGCACGGATCAATAAGTGCACTAGTACCCTATTTTCTACTCACAAATTTCCCAACAATTTATTAGAAAATTTCTGGGGGGCTGTTTCTGTTTCTCCACCACTGTTTTTTCTGGCTATTTTTTCGACCGCTTAACCGGGTTGAAAAATGTTGTTTGGAGTAACATTGTGTCACCCTTGCTGTGTTGGCGACCGGGGGGGGGGGGTTGCTCTACCCCCTAGCTACGCCACTGCCAATAATCACAAATCATAACGACAAGCCCCTCCCCTCACACACATACAAAGAATTAGTAAAACCACACTTAATCGTTTAAGTTTACCAAATTTAATCCATCATTTCGGTCGCCATATTGTTTTCGTGTTTCGATAAGACATACAAGCATAGAAATAAAAATCTGAAATTTTCCACGCGTTAAAAAGTATACAGGTCGGCCATTCTACTGTGTTTTATATTTATTTGATATTTATTTTATATTTATTTGATGTTTTTTTTGTAGAGAAGTCAGCACACAACTAAGGTAAAAAAAAAAAAATGAAATTAATAAATATTATAGTTAAGAGTTACTTCAATACTAGTGCATTTATTGATCCGTGCTGAAATAATAACGTTATTATGTAGAAATCCATTCTTAACACGGGGAGGGTGTTTTATACCTATCATGTACTTTAAGCCTACAATTTAATAAAAAACTTTAACTGAACTTGAAAATAATATTTTTAAAAATACTGCGGATCAATAAGTGCACTAGCGCCGTTACTTTAGTAACTATCTAGCTTATTTTTTTTTATGTTTTAAAGTATTTTAAAAAATTTAATATCACATATTTAGTTTTTACGAGTGATCTCGCAAACAAAATGGCAGCCTACAGTGTTCTTCATGGGAAACGAACCTGCCGCCATCTTGTTTGCGAAACCGCTCGTAAAAACTGAATATTTGTGATTAAAAAAGAACCAGGTAGGTGCAAAAGTAACATTCATTGGCTGTAGTAACATTCATCTATTTAATTATTTTAATTTTGACACCCCTGTTGACTTCTCAGCTAAATTTTTATAAATTCTTCACGGTTAACTATTTAGTACTTTACCCCTACATCATTAATGCGTTTCTTTGCATTTTGTATCCAATAGATTAATGTTGTTAGGAAACCACATTTTATGGTAAAAAAAAGAAGCTTTTTAAAAATATGAAAAAAGAAAAATGTATCGTTATTTACCAAATGAAGATTAATGTGTTATATAAAATTATAGTAAAACATTTTAGGTACGAACCGGTTGTGTTCTATTCTGAAGTCCTTACTAAGCAGGAAAACGATTAAATCAAACGTCGTTAAATGAATAAAACGCTCAGTTATTTAAACACTTAAATAAAGCCCACGAGAAATATTAAGTATGATATTCCGATACCAACCTTAAAGAAAATAAATAGTATGCAATTCTACCAACACACAATCCACAAAAAAAAAAAAAAAATAATAATAATAATAATAATAATAATAATATCATCATCATCATCATCATCATCATCATCAATGCGTTGATCTTATACCGACACTCGGAATTTAATTGCTTTAATATGTAATAAGAAAACAATATCACTTACTTGTAAAAAGTTAAAAAGAAAAATATTTCCGGTTCTTATGCATTTATGTTACCGCGCTGAAATAATAGCGTTATTATTTTGAAAGCCATTTATAACATGGCGAGGGGAGGGTGTTTTGTAACTATTCCGTACTTCCACCTAACAATTTATACATATGAAAATATCTTAAATATTCCCAGTTTTGCAAATTTAAATGTTTGAACATAAACGATACATACACTTTTATTTGCACACTTTTATTATCCGGCGCCGGGATAGCGTGTTTGAAAGTTCAACATCTTAGTGTCATTAAAGAAAAAGAAATCGTCTTATTTTTTTTTTTTTTCTCCATTTTTTAATTTTTTTTTATTTTTTAAATAACCGCCATTTTAAACAGACGCATGCACATGCGTATTTCAACAGTTTAAAAGTGGAAAGATCATTTTCATCTGGTAAATATTAGAGGTTAGCATTGATATATATTTCTTGTGTGTGCGTGTGAGTTTAATTTTTTAATAGTGCTTTTGCAATTAGTTAATAAATTTATGTTTATTTGAGTCTCTCTGGAACTAATTTTAAACATTTGACCTTGATGCGTGAAATTTGCTCGTAACAATCCCTGCTTGTTCATACTTATAAATGCAAGGGTCGTTATAAAAGTAAGGCCTCTTTTTTTTTTAATCAAAAACTCAAACGTTGAAGAGCTACGTAGACAGGAGGGTTGCCATTAAAACGAACGATCTTTTTACTCCAGAATTTATTTTTCTACGTAGTCATCATCATTTTCAATGCACTTTTGCCAGCCTCTTTTGATGCATCGGTCTTAAAAGTGCGCAGCGTGCTTTGTCAATCACATTTCTGTCACCACTCTCAAATCGACGAACGCATCTCCTAACTGTGCTGACATTAACTGCATCAGCTCCGTAAATGTTCAACAAGTGCCGATGAATGTTGATCATTTCATGTTTTCTGAATGAAGGAATTCAATGACGGATCTCTGCTTCTGACACATGTCCATGACAAAAGTTGCTTTCCACCGTCAATATCTGCAACAAAGAGATGAAACTTTCAGGTGATGAATACGTAGGTTCAGCCATCAAAACAATGCAATTTGAAATTCTCCCTCTGCTCGATTCGGGCGGAATAAAAAATAGGAGGCATTACATTTGGAATGTTCCTCGAATAATGTATTTTAGTTCTGTGATTAAGTTATGTTTTCCAGTTTTGTTATTGTTTTGACTGGCTGTAATTTATAATAAACTGAAAAACTAAACTTCGAAATCTAGTGGACGATTCGCTTTTCTCCTCCCTATATTATCTTTCTCGCAGAAGATTTGAGTTCTTAATTAATCAAGCTCTTGTCCATCACCTTACAGCTGTTAAACTCCTGACCGACAATCAATATGGATTTAGACAAGCCCGTTCCACAGCAAATATCCTTACTGAAATCTTTGAACGTATATACCGTTCATTGGACAAAACAGGGGAGGGTAGAGCGGTAGCCCTCGATATATCTAAGGCTTTTGACAGGGTATGTCACGATGGCCTTCTAAGGAAAATTAGATCATATGGTATCACTGGAAGAATTCATAATGTAATTACATCTTTCTTAAGTAAGAGAAAAATTCAAGTTGTCCTTGACGGTCGTACATCTAAACAATATGACATAAATGCGGGAGTACCCCAGGGGTCTATCCTTGGACCTTTATTATTCCTGATATACATAAATGACCTCCCGGATAAAATTGTTTCAAAGATGGGTATATTTGCCGATGACACCACTCTCTATAACAGATATGAGGGGAAAACAAATGAACACATATCTAAGGAAATGGCAGAAACACTAGAGGATGACCTCCAGTCTGTAGTGGAATGGGGACAAAAATGGATGGTCACATTCAATGCTGCCAAGAGTAAACTTGTTTCCTTCAATAACTACGAGAAACCTTCACTACGACCAATAGCAATGGCCAAGAAGACACTGCCTGAAAGTACTTCCTTTAAACTCCTCGGCCTAACGTTTACAAGGAACATGAACTGGAATAGATACATTGAGAGCATTGCCAAAACTGTTGGAAGAAGGTAGGCTCCCTTTACCGTGCTAGAAAACTACTTGCGCCTGAAAGTATCCTGTACCTCTATAAGGCCACCATTCGCCCATATATAGAGTACTGTTGTCACATTTGGGCTGGTGCATCGGCTATTTGTCTCTCACTCCTTGACAGGGTTCAAAAGAGAGTCGTATACCTGATAGGTCCTGAACTGTCATCTAAGCTTCAGCCTCTGTCCCATCGACGAGATGTTGCATTCCTCTGCCTGTTCCACAAATACTTTAATGGTGAATGCTCTGACAAACTACAAGCACTTGTACCCCCTCGGCGTGAACATCCTCGACAAACCCAACAAGCAGCTAAATCCCACTCCTTCACTGTAGAGACCCCTAGGTGTAAGAAAGCCTCCTACTCCATAGTTTCTTCCTCAGACTGCTAGACTTTGGAACTCTCTTCCGAGATTCTGCTTTCCCAACTGTACTGACATGCAGAAGTTCAAATGTAATGTGAACAGACATCTTACTACTCATCTCTCTTCATAATACCCCTGCAATTATGATCCTGATAGTAGCCCTTACTTCAAAGTGGCACTGTGCCTTGTTTTGGGTGAAAATTGAATTTAAAAAAAGAAAAGACGTTGCTACTTTAGAAGAGACGTTCTCTAACGTTATTTTCATGGAAAGTACTCGACTGAGCTTCAATCTATAGTCCATCCATATAAACCATTTACAACAAAAAATTCGTCTAACTACAACCATTGCCAATGGTTTCTCCTCTCTCTACCTAAAGCTAAACTTAATTATAATCTCACACCGTCAATGTCGTCAACAGAGATGAAACTTTCAACTCATGAATGCATGTTCAGTCATCATAATGCAATTTTCAATTTCCCTCTCATCCATTCAGGCGGAACCTAAGCGAACACCCAACAGATCAAGACATACTTATCAAGAAATCATCTCACCAACGAGACGCCAAAAACTTAAACATTAAGACTCGAATTTTAAAGAAACCCCTCCTCCTACCCCCACATACCCCTCCCCCTCCAAGTATCCCTATGCCCTCAACCACACCAGAAATGAACTTCGCAGATCCTCCCCCACAACCACCTAAGGTTCTTAAACTCCAAAACTAAAACATTACCGACATACCAAGCACTCCACTCCCACATTTCCCCCTTATTCCCTTCTTCTTTGTCCACTCTTCTCGCACCCCTCCCCTGACATCATTCACTCTTTCATCCCATCATAACGAACATTTCTGTAAAAGTCTGAGGAAGCTACAGATGGCAAAAAAAAAACGGCCGGGTAGCTGAAAAAATAATGTAACTAAACGGAAAGATACGGTAATTAAAAATAAAACGCATATATATATATATATATATATATATATATATATATATATATATATACACTCAGTTCTTTAGACTATTGTTCTAATCTCCTTTAAATATATATATATATATATATATATATATATATATATATATATATATATATATATATATATACTAGCAGGGGTGCCCGGCGTTGCTCGGGTGTTTGGAGGTGTATGCTGTGCAAAAAAAGCAAAAAAACAAAAAAAATGGTTAATTTTTTAAAACTTTGACCCCTATTATGACCCCTTAAAATTTATTGTTTCGGGCTCAAATCACTTTATTAAGTTAGATCCATGTTCAAGGAACCTATAGCTAAAATTCCAAGTGTCTAGACCCAAAATTGTCGGAGGAGTTTGGTAGAGTTCTTAAAGGTCAAATCGTTGAAATTTGACCCCTTAGCAGCCAAATTTCTGGCTGACACCCATCACATCGATTTTCCCAAATCTCAGTACCCGGTATTTCAAATTTCGAGTCTATAGACTAAAAATTGACTGAGTTATTGCGTAGGGAAATGTACACAGACAGACAGACAGACAGACAC
The DNA here is from genome assembly GCF_053919585.1 of Euprymna scolopes. Lineage (NCBI taxonomy): Eukaryota > Metazoa > Mollusca > Cephalopoda > Sepiida > Sepiolidae > Euprymna > Euprymna scolopes. The sequence goes on along the minus strand of NC_136486.1, from coordinate 175,114,283 downwards.
GTTCACTTTTATAGATATATAGATATACTAGCATTTCAGCCCGGCGTTGCCCGGGTGTTTGGAGGTGTATGCTGAGCAAAAAAAAAAAAGAGTAAATTTTTTTTTAATTTGACCCCTATTATGACCCCTTAAAATTTATTGTTTCGGGCTCAAATCACTTTATTAAATTAGATCCAGGTTCAAGGAACCTATATCTAAAATTTCAAGTGTCTAGACCCAAAATTGTCGGAGGAGTTTGGTAGAGTTCTTAAAGGTCAAATCGTTGAAATTTGACCCCTTAACAGCCAAATTTCTGGCTGACACCCGTCACATCGATTTTCCCAAATCTCAGTACCCGGTATTTCAAATTTCGAGTCTATAGACTAAAAATTGACTGAGTTATTGCGTAGGGAAATGTACACAGACAGACAGACAGACAGACACGTTCACTTTTATAGATATATAGATATACTAGCATTTCAGCCCGGCGTTGCCCGGGTGTTTGGAGGTGTATGCTGAGCAAAAAAAAAAAAAGAGTAAATTTTTTTTTAATTTGACCCCTATTATGACCCCTTAAAATTTATTGTTTCGGGCTCAAATCACTTTATTAAATTAGATCCAGGTTCAAGGAACCTATATCTAAAATTTCAAGTGTCTAGACCCAAAATTGTCGGAGGAGTTTGGTAGAGTTCTTAAAGGTCAAATCGTTGAAATTTGACCCCTTAACAGCCAAATTTCTGGCTGACACCCGTCACATCGATTTTCCCAAATCTCAGTACCCGGTATTTCAAATTTCGAGTCTATAGACTAAAAATTGCCAGAGTTATTGCGTAGGGAAATGTACACAGACAGACAGACAGACAGACAGACACGTTCACTTTTATATATATATATATATATATATATATATATATATATATATATATATATATATATATATATATATATATATGATAAGCGAAAATCCCTCTAGAGCTCTTAATAATCAAATCAGGAGATGAAATGATAACTGAAACAAGTCTCCCCAGATTTCCAGATTCTTCACTTCTTTCGATAAACTTTGCAAATGAATTTGTGTTATTGCAACAGTCGCTTACCAGTGATTTCCCGATGATAACGACCATAGGTCTTCACTGGAATTTGGGTGGCAAGAAGTTTTCCCAAGGTCCCAGTTCTTTTCACACTCATTCAGTCGGTGTCTGGTTAGTGCTTTCTCTTCTCGGTCTTTCCATCCTCCTTAACTCTTCGACTATTTTGTGTGGTACCAATCATGCTGACTTCACAATGTTTTTTTTTGGGGGGGGCAATTTTGTTAACATTATTATTATTATTATTATTATTATTATTATTATTATTATTATTATTATTATTATTATTATTATTATTGTGATATCTAGTCTTATATCTTGTGTAAAATATTTAAATAACTGCGACATTTCAGTTTATCAAACCGATTCTCTCGTGTGTCAGAATAAAGAATAAATCAAGATGGCTGCATAGTAAAATGCCCGTGGATCTTTGGTTCGAATTCCCATCCCTTAGACAAATTGCCTTCACTACGACTTTCCTTCAAGCTCTCCAATTACATGTGTCATTTTAAATACATTGGAGGCGTGGTGTGAATAGACTTATTCCTTTTAAAATCTTAAGTAATGCTAAAATAATGGAGGACACGAGTCACGCGCTTACCGGAAATAACGTCATTAGTTAACATAAATCAACGTTATCAATTAACGAAACGGAAGGGATGACGAGAAGCAGCGCAAATAAAATTTAAATAAAACGAACTTAAGTGAAAACGATCTGAAGCTGTAATTAATTTTATGTAAAGTAAGTTCTTTTATTCATGTGCGCATATATATATATATATATATATATATATATATATATATATATATATATATATATATATATATATATATATAAGCGAGATAAGACACTGATAGAATTCAGATGAAAAATCCTGATAGATATTACTTGAAGTAATACTTTCAAGGTGATCCTAGCCAAAAAGGAAAAGCTCAATATTTAAGAATAGAGCAATATATAATTTTCGTGGTTAAATTTTAAATTCTGAAAAAAAAAAACATATAGAGACATATATTCGATTTAAGAATTTATTGTTTGACAAACAATAAATTCTTAAATCGAATATATGTCTCTATATGTTTTTTTTTCAGAATTTAAAATTTAACCACGAAAATTTTATATTTCTGTAGAAATATATTTTCTTATTATATATCAATCCTTATTTAAGAAGCTCAATGTAATTGAGAAAATTCAATATGGCGTAAAGGAAAATATAAAGTTATCTGCAGCTTCTCTCCCAATTTTCGGATTTTTACCATGTCAAATCACATTTCAATTCCTTTTGACGGATTGATTGTTGCTATTTCTTCTGATGAGTTAAGGGCATAAATAGATTCATTATTGATATAATAATTAAGTGATTGATTTTGCGCTAAAGAATAAAAATTAAGCGACTTTGAGCTATAAATTTTGCGCATGTGCAAAAGTAACAGCAGGAGTAATGTTTTAATTCAACTTGCCATGCCAAGGCCAACTGTTTTGTTTTCAATGTTGAACCTTTTAGCAGCAATTTTTGCAGGCTAAAACCAAATCGAAAGTGTGCTAGAGGCCCAAATACCCTATATATAAAGTTTCAACTCTGTGGACTAAATATTCAGAGAAGAGTTTAATAGAAACTCTTCACACACACACACCGACAAGGTCACTAATATATATATATATATATATATATATATATATATATATATATATATATATATATATATATATATATATATACTATACTATGTTTTCATCCTTAATTCTACGCAATTATGCATAATGTAGAAACTATGCATAAATAGAATTCGAAGCAATAGTTAAATAGAACCAATCATCTAATGAGAAACCATAAAATGAATAAGAAATGAATTCTCGCTTTTCAAATGAATATGCAAATTAGTTAATCTTAATGTATTCGCTCGCATATCCATAACTGAGTATATTATGAATTCTTTTTGATATTTTTAAATAGAAAAGTATGCTTTAATATCAATGTCAGAGCGAGAAACAAACTCAACTATACAGGTATATAGATATATATAAATAGCTGCCTTATAAGCTTCTAACGTGATATCATGTCTTTTTCTCTAATTGCCACTTTAAAAAGTTAGTTTTAGTTTTTTAGTTAAAAAGAAATAGGACGCATTACTTTTGGAACGATAGTCGAATTTTTTTAATGTTTCATATCGTAATCTTTTTAAAGTTTTTTTTTGTGCCTAATTTGCTCAGTGGGGAAGCAAATAAATACAACTGGCCTTTGGGCCAAGATCACAGTGTAGTATCTGTTCTTCAGATGCTGCACTTCAATTTCTTGTTCTCTGTCAGTGGAGGAGGAGTCCTTTACGGCTGAAACAATTTTTAATTTTTGTTCCTTTTCTCCACGTTAAAAAACGACCTTGATGTCTAACTCTGTCCCGGGGGAGGCATTGTAAATAGGAACTTAGTAAATATTCGTTACAATTTCGACGTGTATGCCCCCCCCCAAAAAATATTACTGCGATAGGTAAATGTTTTTTTTTTTTTTAAATATTTCATGACATTTAAATAATAAAAAAAAATCGTACTTTCACGGCATTCTCTCTCTCTCTCTATATATATATATATATATATATATATATATATATATATAGAGAGAGAGAGAGAGAGAGAGAGAGAGAGAGAGTGAGAGAGAATATATATATATATATATATATAGAGAGAGAGAGAGAGAGAATATATATATATATATATATATATATATATATATATATATATATATGGTACCTTATTCTGACTATATATATTAATTTCGTGTATGACAAAGAGAAAAAAGAAGAAAAAAGAAAAACTATTATGTCATTCCTCATTTAGTCTTACATTCAACTGAGGCAAATAATTCCGTCGCCTTAGGTTAATCAGGTGTTGTGAGTTCGAATTTTCTTTTCTTTTTTTTTTTTTTTTTTTTTTTTTTTACAAAAAATGAATATGAACGTTTAAATATCTATATATATATATATATATATATATATATATATAGATATACATATATATATATATATATGTATTATGAAGAAGTCACCATCTATCAAGGTACGGAAGCCACTCGAGGATAAGGGTTAATGTATTTATGGTGATCGATTGGACAATATCATAGGAATCGTTAGTGGAAATTTGCTAAATTGGATTACTTAAGTAGACGGCTCATCAAGAAGAACTTGTTTACGTGGGACTTAAAGACGACCATATTGCAGTCAGCTGGAAAGCAGACAAACGGAAGAGAGTTCAACAGGCGTGCAGTTCTTTTTAATGTAATCTACGTTTAGGTTTAGGCACAGATAAAGAGTGGGGGGAATTCTTAATAGTGATTTCAGCTAGACGGGTGTTTTTCGTGAAAGTTTGGTAAGGGGACCATAGATTGGAACTCAGTCGAGCACTTGCCATGAAAATAACAATAGAGCGGAGACAGGCTCGCAACGCCTCTTCTATGGGAAACGGGTTGCAGGGAATAGAAAGGATTAGGATTTATTCTTTACTTTTGATGTTATTTCATTAAAATATCTGTATATTAACGAGAAATTTAGAGCTAAAAAGAATAAATGCATCTACAGATTCGTTCATGAGAAAGAAATGAACTCATGTGTCCTCACTCCTAGCTATGAGTAAAGGGATAGATTAGACCAGACTTTCAAGCTTTTCTCGAGAAATAAAACTCTGAAATAACATTCTCTGTAGTAATAGCAAACATGAACAGAATCTAGATGAGCTGTCCCCTTAAATAATTCAATTTTCCATTACTAGCGATTACTACGATATTGCCCCGTTAACTACCGTACACTCATTAGCCATTATCCTTGAGTGGTCTCCATGCCTTGATAAGTGGTGATTCTTACGTAAAAAAGATGTGTAACAGAGCCGCTGACATGCATTAGTATTTGAGCAGCAGTATAACCCGTATGCAAATTACCTTTTCTCTTCCCTGCAAACTTCTTTTCCACAGAAGAGATGTTGCAAGTCTGTCTTTGCTTCATCGTTATTTTCATGGCAAGTGCTCGTCTGGGCTCCAATCTACGGTCCTCCCCACCTTGCCAAACCTTCACGAAAAACACCCGTCAAGCTAAAACAACTATCAATAATTTTATCTACTCTTTATCTGTGCTTAAACCTAAACGTAGATTCCATGAACAAAGCTTCTTTCTTAGAACTGCACGCCTGTTGAACTCTGTTCCATTTTTTTGCTTTCCAACTGACTAAATATGGTCGTCTTCAAGTCCAACGTAAACAAGTTCTTGATGAGCCATACCATTAAGTAATCCAATTTATCAAATTTCCACTACTAACGATTTCTATGATATTGTCCCATTGACTACCGTACATTCATTAACCCTTATCCTCGAATGGCCTCTGGGCCTTGAAAAATGATTCCTTTGCAAAAAAAAGAAAAGAAAACAAGAATGGAATGGCTATTGGATTTGTGCAAATTTATATATTTACTATGTATAGCTGTGACGTCAGTAATGACGGTGTTTTTTATGTCTTTTTTTGAGAAGATGAATAGAATTTTCAAAAGGAAACCATAAATTGTAGGTGAAGGGGGGAGGAGACAATTGATCGTTAATAATGTTGAAGTATTCCAGGTAAAGAAGTAAAAAAGAAAAACTTTCCATATTTTCTGTTGCTGATTATCTTCCATAACAATTGATAAGCTTTTATTTAGTTGCGTCCTTGGATCTCTAAGAGAGGTTTAGTCCGTTGATATGGCATGCATCAGTTTGAAATTTCATTTTCATCGTGAAATGCAATTTGAATGAACGTATTTTATCTTAGATGTCAGCTTTATTTCTACATTTATTCGCTAAACAAACAATGCACGGCTTGAATCTAAATCCCGTAGACAGGCGTGGGTGTAGCAGTCATGAAAAAATAAAGATTTATTTTCTCTCGCGAATCAATGTTCCTGCTAGGTGATTTGGCCACAGACCGACCAATCAGCTTGCAGGGTGCATTGATTCCATCTATCCCTTAGGGAACTTCTGCAGTCCCTGTGGGAATCACGGTCGGTCAGATGAGAGAACCCAGGAAAAATGACCCTTCTGTCTGTCTGTCTGTCTGTCTGTCTGTCTCTCTCTCTCTCTCTCTCTCTCTCTCTCTCTCACACACACACACACACGCTTTTCTCTCTTTCTTTCTTTCTCTTTCTCTCTCTCACACACACGCACACACTTTTCTCTCTTTCTTTCTCTCTCTCCCTCTGTCTCTCTCTCTCTCTCTGCTTTACCTATCCACTGGACGCTCCAGTATTTACGATCTTCGCCTGGAGATGATTGCTAGTGGACCTTCAACATCCCAAAGAACTTTCAGCTCTTACTTTTCTTCACTCGAACACCGTTCGTCTTTCTGCCACTGAAATAAACCTTTCCGTTGTTGCTTTAAAGGAGGTTTTGTTTTTTCTTCCGTGCTATGTTTTCGTTTACTACTAATATATAGTGAAGTGCATCTTTCATCTCTAAATAATTACATTGAATGTATAGTCAAATTTACTGGAATGGGTGTGGCAGTTGAGAATACATGGGTGTCCAAAAATGCTATATTAACTGGTCGAATTGAGATTGATATAAAGCAGCTGGTTAGCAAATTATAGAGATCAACATTCGACAACTTTAATGCATTCTCCATTCCTCTCGAGTCGCTTTAATTTTACTTGTTTACCTCAAAATATTTTTATACATAAGTTTTTTAGTATCCCTATAAGTATGGCAGCAATATATGACATGGATTCGGATGAAAATTTCATGAAAATCAAATCCGGCTTTATCGTGTGAAATTGTTAATAGATTGACAAATAAACACATTGGCGATTATAAGCGTCTTGACTTTTTTCAAATAAGAAAAAAAGTACATTTGGAAAAAATATATATTTGGAAAAATGTTACATTAAGACAAAATATACATATGTAAGAGTACATTAAGAGAAAATGTACATCGGTAGAAAATGTACATCGGTAGAAAATGTACATCGGTAGAAAATGTACATCAGAACAAAAGGTGCATTGAAATAAAAAGTACATTAAGAGAAGTGTTGGAAGAAACGGTGTATTGGAAGAAAAATAAATGAGAAGATTTTCTATTAATATTCTAATGCTTTTTCACAAGAGAAAAACAACTATAAGGTAGGAATTATTTTCTATTGTTTTTGACCTTTTTGTTTAAAAAATAGAAGACGTCAAATAATTGACGCTATCTGACGTCACAAAACTAAGTTGTCGTATATTTTAGTTCTGACACAGATGGTTTAGATACGTATGCACTATTCTGATATTATTTCAGGATGACATCACAGATGATGAAGATCTGAAATGCACAGATTGGTAGAACTAAGTAAACGCAATAGTTACAGTTACAGAATATAGCATAGCAAGTATAGTTACGGTGCATAGATTCCTATGAATTTGTGGACAAAAAGAACAATGGAAATGTTCTTTATATTATAAGAAAGCTAGTTAATTTGCTCAGCTGTATAATTATTCATAGTTTATTTTGACTTTCATCGGCACGAACATTGTGAAAATTTTATCCAAAATGAAGACAATAGTTCGAATAATCCAAATCTACAATCCTTATTTCAAAAATTAAAAAAAAAAAAAATAGCAATCATTTTTTTTTTTTTTCATATTTTTATTTTATTTAATTTTTGTTTGTCTATCCTAAAAAATTGGAAGAATTGGCACTTTTCCATAATAAACAAAAACAGAAAAGCAATTTTTTATATTATTCAATGCCGGCTTGATACATTGTAAATTGATTTTTTTGTCGTTAGTTAGGGCGATTAGCCAATAATTAATTTCATGCAAACTGTTTACAGAAGACTTTTAAAATAAATGAGGACGAAAAAATACAATAACAAAAAAAATACAACAACAAAACAAAATGTTTCGAAACAAAAAGTTAAAATAATCTGTTACACTGCAGCTACCTTGGCTCAGCTTTGAATAGCAAATAAAAAAAGTATATAAATAAATCCTTTAAGTCCTAAGTAATTATCTTTCGAAAGATTATGCTGGAATCCCCTCCCTCTAAAGATAATGACCCTTCTTAAAAGGATACCTACATTTAACGGTGATGTGCAGAGGGTGGGGCGATGATGGGATGGTGGCTGAAGCGTCCAAATTGTTGGATGCAGCATCCAAACTATTATAGTATTTCTCAGTCCTATGACTTAAGTCTTTGAACTATATAATCAAAGAGTTCACTCCGAGCCTCACTGTAAAGTTGTCAATCTATAAAAGTGAGAATGTGTGAGAACACGAATATTTGATCTACAGACTTGAGATTTAGTATATAGGATATTTAGACATGTGGAAAACTTTCTCATCCATTTTCATCCGGAAAAGGGGCTACTAAGGGGTCATAATTGAAAAATTGGTGCATAGGAGTTATCTGATTTTTATTTGTTAGCTAACTGTTTCAGGACTGCACATGCGCAGTCATGAAATATGACAGCTTCCTTATGTTATGTTTTTTTCTCGCCTTTGTTTGACACCGTTGTTTCTCTTCATTGTTGTTTCATCTAGTGGCCATGGATCATCTCGTCTGTTTAACTTGGATGAATAAAACTTTTTTTTTTGTTCCTTTTCGACGGTGCCAGTCGGTGTGGGGATCTAAGAGAGGTTTAAACTGTAGCGAACATAACTAGGGCGTAACGCCCACGTTTCAAAAAGTATACATTGCTAAAAAAATCAACACTAGTTGTTAAACAGATGATGATGATGATGATGATGATGATGATGATGATGATGGTTGTTGTTGTTGTTGTTGTTGTTGTTGTTGTTGTTGTTGTTGTTGTTCATCATCATCATCATCATCATTCATTTTGAATGAATCAGATGATTAGTGTTGGCATTAGTTTCTCTGATATGTTTTTTTTTTTACATAGAAGTCACCACTTATCAAAGCCCAGAAGCCTGGTATAAGGGTTATTGCATGTATAGTAATCAATGGGATAGTATCATAGTAATCGTTAGGATTGCAGATTTGGTAAAGTGTCTTACTTAAGGGGAGGTTCATCAAGAATTTGTTTATGTTGGACTTGAAGACATCTAGGTTGTAGTCAGGTGGGAAACAGGCAGATGGAAGAGAGTTCCACTGGCGTGCACTTCTAAGAAAGAAGTTTTGTTCATGGAATCTACGTTTTGGTTTTGGCACAGATAAAGAGTGGGGACAATTTTTGACAGTGGTTTCAGCTAGACGGGTGTTTATCATGAGAGATCGGCGAGAGGGGGGCAGAGGTTGGAGCTCAGACGAGCACTTGCCATGGAAGTAATGATAAAACAAAGATAGCCTTACTACGTCTCTTCTGTGGGAGAGAGGTTGCAGGGAAAAGAAAAGGCTATCCCCCACTAAGCCACAAAGTCTATTCTGTACTCTGTCAAGGCAGGATATGCTGTTTTTAGCAGCTCCTGCCCAGATGTGGCAGCAGTACTCCATCCTTGGACGTACTTGGGTTTTATATAGATAGAGAATTGCATCAGCAGTGAGATATCTTTTGGAACGGTAGAAGGATCCCATCATTTTCCCAGCGACCTTGGCAATAGTCTTGATGTACGTGTTCCATTCTCATTGTCTTGATGTCCGTGTTCTAGTTAGAATTCATTCTAGAAACACATTGGGTACTTTCTTAAGGGACTACATGAAGGTTGCCAACATCCTTAAGTGTTTCTGTGAAATGGACTGGATTCGAACTTGGCATGCGCAGGTTATCAGTCTGTGTCATTAACCACTTAGCCACTGTCACCCTCCTGATTCTGCTAACAAAGTAGAACAATGAAAATCTACAAACACCTTGGACTACATTACAGTTGAAATTTTCTTGGGCATCAATCTGGTTGAGCGGCCTTGTGCCTAATCTTTTGTTTTGCTATTTTGTCTTTTGTACATTTTGGGAAAAAATAAATATATAACTCAATTTCGTCTGAACATGTCCATTGTTTCAAACGTTTACTGGAAATAAGTAAAAAAAACAGTGTTTCTTAGTATACACGCATTATGCTGCATAGGTTCAAAGCGACATAAATCACGAATTAAGGAGAAAGGCATTTGGAGGGGTTTTGTATAGGAATTGTAATCTTCATGTCAGGAGTGCTGGTAAGTGCGTATCAGTGGAATAATATAAGTCTAAATCTCTTAATCTTCTTAGTGTCGAGGGGAGATTTGTTAGGATCATATTATTTAAAAGAATCTATGATAAGAATGTGTCTTGGCTATCTTTCTATATTTACATTTTATCAGTAAAACTCCATTAAAAGTTGGTGTTCCCTGAAATTTGAGTGACATGAAATCTCCCAAATTTCCAGTACACTCTTTTTCTTTCGGTCATTATTGCAAATCATTTTGCGTTCTCGCAACGGCTGTTTACCAGTGTATTCTTGTTGATAAGGGCCTTTTGCTTTCTCTAGAATTTGAGTGACCATTAAACCTTGTCAGGATCTCGGTACTCTTTGTGCCCTTTCAATAGAAGTCTGGATGGTGCTTTCTCTCTCTCTCTCTCTCTCTCTCTCTCTCTCTCTCTCTCTCGCTTCGTTCCTAGTGCTTATACCATTGTTAGCATTACAGTAGTTTACTCCACATTCTCTATATTCCTCTTAACTTTCTACAGGGTGGAATGATAAAGTTGTTGCTTCAAATAAAACAACACTACAGCTTTATAATTTTAAAACTTTTATTTTAACTTTTATCGAAAAATCAATTCAGTAACTTGATCCTGTAGTAGAGCTGACATCTATTCAATGTAGCCGCCTTCAGCCTCATTCACTGTTTAGATACGGGCCCAAAACTGGGAGCATACTTTTTCCACAAGAACTGATGGGAGCTCAGCAAATACTCAGCGGATGGTGGCGATCAAGCTGACTTTGGTGTTGTGAGAGGTCATGTTAGTGATGTTCTTGACATATGACCAATGGTTGAGGAAGGAGGGGGCCAGTGAGAGAAGCGTACAAAGTTGTAGCACTTCTTCTGAAGACAAGCCTGTGTCTCTTTGAACTTGTGGGCCAGTGCTGAGTCCTGCTACCACACCCTGGGTCTGCCAGCGGCCACTTGATTGCACTAGGGAGTACCACACTCTTCAGCACATCCAGCTACACTTTGGTGTTGACTTTTAAGGCAACTTCAAAGATGTGAAGGAGCATGATGAACTTGAAACCACACCAAAGACCATAACCGTGGTCAGAAACTTCATTGGGCTGTGCCCTCAAGCGTTGAATCATCCAGTTTGCATTTTGAGGGTGCTGTTTCATAACTTGGATCGGTAGAGTGTATGAGTTGTACAGAGGCACCTCTCTGATCTCGGTTATTAAACATTGTGTCAATTTCAGACAGGATAGAAGGCTCCTATTGCTCTTGGGAGTTGGAAACAATTGGTCAACTAGTAGATAGCCTGCAAGAAAAAAAGAAAACCAGTTTTCCTCAAACAAAAATGGAATCATGTCGTCTTTTATAAGAGTTACAATTTTATCATTCCACACTGTAGAGCAGTCCATGTAATGAGATGTGACCTGCTGGGATGGCGAAATCTGTTTGGCAGGTTTTTTCCTTAACATCTGGTTTTCTTACTTGTATAGGTTCAGAAGAAAGTTCTTGTGGAATTTTTACTTTTTATTTCAAATGATGCATTTTGAAATAAGTTTTCGTTGTAATACCTTTACTTTATATATCATTTTAAGAGTGTTTTTTCATATATCTAATCATTTAAATTACAATCGTTTTGAAACAATTGTCTTCTTTTCATAACATTGAATACAAGAAAGCAAATTCACACAATTTTCTTATTTCAATTCAAGCTAGGCCGTAAAGCTGCTGAAACAGCTCACGATATCAACGAAACATTTGGCCCAGGAACCACTACAAAATGCACAAGAAATTTTGTTGCGGCGATGAAAGTCTTGAAGATGATGAGCATAATGGTCGGCCATCGGATGCTGACAATGATCAGTTAAGAGCCTTAGTCAAAGCTAATCGATGCACAACTGTGCGAGAACTTGTTACTGAATTAGACGTAATGTATACGACGATTTCACACCACTTAAGAGAGATTGGAAAGGCAAAAACACTGGATAAATGGATGCCTTACGAATTGAATGACAACCAAAAGAAATGTTCTTATGAAGTGTCATCTACTCTTCTTTTATGTAACAAGAACGACCCATTTCTCGACTAGGTTGTGACTTGCGATGAAGAATGGATTCTTTATGACAGCTGACAACACTCAGCTTAGTGGTTAGATGTCAACGAAGCTCCACGACACTGCCCGAAGCCAAAGTTGTACTAAACGAAGGTCATGCTGACATTTTGGTGGTCTGCGATTGGTCTCATCCACTACAGTTTTTTGAATTACGGCAGAGAAGTACTGTCAACAAATGGATGAAAGGCATCAGAAACTTCGACAACAACACCCAGCATTAGTCAACAGAAAAGGCCTAATTCTGCTCCACGACAATGCCTGACCGCACGTTGCTAAACCAGCCCTGTAGAAGTTGAACGAATTGGACTATGAAAGTCAGCTGCATCCGCCATACTCTTCAGACCTCTCACCTACCGACTACCACATTTTCAAGCATCTCAACAACTTCTTGCACGAGAAATGCTTCAAAAACCTAAGCGATATCAAAAACGCTTTCAGTGACTTCATCGCCACCAGAACGCAAGATTTTTAAGTTACTGACATAAATACACTTGTTTTGTATTGATTCTGATGGTGCTTATTCTGATCAATAAATTTGTTTGAGCCGAGATATGTTCATTTGAATTTAAAAAAGTTACACCGATCAGTCTGCACTTATCGGAACAGTCCTTCCTAAAAATGTTTCTATTGATTGCATTTATGTTTAGTGCCTGCTCCTGAGCAACAAAGATGAGATTTTCTGTCTTTCTGTTCAAGTCATTGTGTCTTGATATTTTTGTGCCTTAGTATCTCATTCAAACTAACCATGAAGTTCCATTCTAAGTCCACTTTTCTGCTTCGATTCTTTTCTTGCACTTCTGCTTATCTTCCAATGAATCTTTATCAAGCTCTTCCTCTTTCGCCACTGCTGCAAATAACACTTTATGAGTGTTAGTCATGTAGTAATGAACACTTCTAAGCTCTGGCACATTCCTCAATCCCAATCAGTCCTTTTCCTCCTTTCTTGTGATGTACAGCCTGAGTACATTAGAATTTGGGTGAAGTGCTCCAGATTTGACTAATATTTTTTTTTACTAATAATTCTTCTTCTTCTTCTTCTTCTTCTTATAATAATTATTATTATTATTATTATTATTATTATTATTATTATTATTATTATTATTTCTGTTGTCACACTTTGTGTCTGGCTGATGTTATTGTCGATTTTATGCTCATAGATCCTAACAAATCATCATAGGCCTTCAGCATCTTCTCAGTCTTCCATCACTTTCCACAAGATTTTGGCAATTCCTAAGTATTCCAACATTGCAATGGATCCCAATTTTCTCAACTCACTTGTCAAATCCCTTTTTCACCCTCCCCAAGACTTCCATCACATCAGTTACAACTTCTACCTTCTTTTTATCTCCCTTTAAAGTCGTGGTACTTTTCCACTTTCTCCTTTTCTTTTTCCTCCACAAAATCTGGTTTTCCTGCTTCAATCACATTTTCATATTCCACAATAATTTCACATTATCACTTTCACTCTTCTGAAACAAGCCGGTACCATTTTTCACTCTATTCCAACTCTCGTTTCTTGCATATATCCCAGTGGACCTTTCTCGCAATATTGTCATGCCGTCTCTTGTATTCCTTTTGAGCTAACTTCTCACAACTACTGATGAGGTTTTGTACATTCTCACTTTTCTGTCCAGAGTCGCCATAGGAGACTTTCAACCATTTTATCAATGTGATATTTTACATAATTTGTCCTGTTATTCTGAATATTTTGATTTGACATTTAATTCATAAGAAGTTTAGCGAATTTTAGATTACACAACCACCAGTATTTTTTTTTTCAAGGCAACATAAGTGATTTGAAAGAGTTTTGCTTTTCCTAGATGGTCAATCTTACCAAACTGTCGAGCACCACCTAACCACTGGTTTTAAGGAGCCAATTACTCGCCTGATGCACCTCTTCCTGTTAGTAACACAGGCTCACCAGGCTTAGTGACTAAATCACACGAGAAGACCAGGAGTAGGGCTCGATTTGAGCATGCCTTGGGAAAACTTTATAAGAGAGTGAGAGCTCGTCCCCACTATCACTCCCGGTAATATGGCAATGATTGGACTATTATTATTATTATTATTATTATTATTATTATTTAGATTTTGGAGGACTACTGTTCTCATCTTTAGTGCAATTTTCACAACGTTTCAGCCGATGTAATCTCCGACTTTCTTCAGATCTCTCTTATGAAACTGAGGAATTTTTTGTAAAACTTCGGAATCTGTATAGAATTCCAAACAGAACATCTTATTTAATCCATGGGGTTAGGATGCTCTTGTTCCGTCAGCCATGACCGGGTAGAAGTCCTAAGTAATTCACAATTGTATTTTGAGTGTTATTTGCACTGAGAATTGAACGTTCAACCCCCAGAAGAGTGTAACTAACAACTAAATTTTACCAAGTACTTTGTTCACTACGCCACGTGTCCTTGGAGGTTGAACGTTCAATATTTACATTAGTGAACTATTGTAATTGCGCAAAAATAAAAAAGATTCTATCTTGTAAGCAGAATGATCTGAGTTCAATCTTTAATGAACGACACCCAGTGTGACCCTCCCTCTTTTTACTTTGTGAACCTGTTAACTATAAGCAAATTAACAAAGTGCATTAAAACTCCAGCTCGTCTCGTGTGTTCTGTTCTGTTGAAGATGAGCTTTTTTCAACCACAATGGGCTTGAACAATAATGGAATTGAGTCAGTTGAGTATACAACTGCAGATAGTAAGAAAGAAATCAGTTTCGGTTTTAAGTTCACAGTTTCGTAGCTGCTGCTGATGTGTCGTTCTGTATGCATTAACAACAACAACAACAACAACAGTTAGTATTGCATGTGAAGAGGTTTCGCTTGTCATTGTTCCCATATTCAGTCTTTCTATGTTTTGTTTATGAATTCTTTGTGTTGCATTCGTTGGTGATTGTACTTTAACAGTCTTCAGTTCTTTTCATTATGTAATTCTCTTTTGTGTTGTTATTTAATTTTTTATGTAGAATGGAACCGTTATTTCTAACCTTTAACCATCATTATCAACAGCAGCAGTAGCTGCAACAGGGGAAGTGACAGTAGCTAAGTGGGTACCGACGTGAACTGACAACCTGAGTGTGCCAAGTTCGAATCCAGTTCTTTCCACAGAACCAGTTTCACTTAAGGATGCTGATAACCTTTACGTGATTCCTCCCATAAGTAACCAATGTCTCTCTAAAAAGAATTCTAACTGAAAAGATATCGGGGAAACGAATGTCAACTATAAACATCTGATTCATACGAAATAAATGAATAATTTTTAACAATAACAACAATCATCATCGCTGTAAACAGTTTTTGCATTCTTATTTTTATTTTCAATAATTTAAAAATTGCAATTTTATATTGATAGATTTTTAACAGCTATGCTTTACAGTTTTAAACTTTTGGGAAGCAGGAGATTGGGAGGGAATTCCGAAGAATTCCAAAATTCAGCAATTCAATAAAGAAACTATTAGAATAGAAGGCTTTACAGTATCTAGGTGGAATTTTACTGCTTGTCGGATTAGTCGGAGGTATTTATGTCAAGGAGGCACAAGTGCTACAAGTTCGTTGGAGCACATTCCATTAAAATACTTGCAAAACAGGCTCAAAATAATGCGATAGGACAGGAGTTGGAGTTTGGTTGATCGTGTGAAACTTATTCGGTTCGAGACTCTTTCTGGATCCTGTCTAAGAAAAAGAGACTTTTGGTAGTTGCAGCAGCCCACATGTAGCAACAAAACTCTATGCATGGGCGAATGGTGGCTTTGTAGAGATATAGGATGCTGTCGAACTCAGGAATTCCAAAGAATTTAAAATAGAACCCTTCATTTAATCCACAGGGGTAGCAAGTCCTAAGTAATTCACAATTAAAATAATTGTAAATTACTTAGGACCCTGTGGATTAAATGAAGGGTTCTATTTGTGCTGCCCACATTGAGGATTGAATCTTCAACCTCTAGAAGAGTGTAACTTACAACTGAATTTTATATAACACTTTATCCACTACGCCACAGGTCTTTTCATAATTCAGAAACATGATGAAATTACTTTTTTTTTTAAACATTTAGCGGACAATAACAATTTTTTTTTACATGTTTTGTTTATTTACAAACGAGTCACTGTTTATCAAGGTCCAAACACCACTCAAGGATAAGGATTCATTAAGTTTGAGAGATGGACGGTGAAACATGAAAGGAATTACTAACGATGGTTGTAATTAGTCAGAAATTGATTTTTTAAGAGTATGGCTCAACAAGAATTTGTTTATATTGGACTTGAAAACGTCAATGTTATAGTCAGTATGCAGCCCATAGTAGAGATTCGAGAGACAAACTCTAAAATACATGTACAATTTTAAACGAAATATTATTAAAAGTAAATTATACAAAATTTCCAAGACACTTTGAGTTATTATTATTTTATTTTGTGAGGAGGAGGGGGGCACTAAATTTGATCCAACCAACACTTTGAACCTGTGTTCAAGTTTGATGCAATGGGATCAACTCACTGCTTGGCATAAGAACCTTTTTTTATTGGAAATAGCTGTAGACAAAGTTTGAAGCCACTTGATGTAAGTTGCTCACAAAAACGAAATATGCCTATTGACCTTAGTCTTGAAAGGACCAAAACTATAGGTAGGAGGAAAGCAGTCAGCAGGAAGAGAGTTCCACAAGCGTGTAGTTCTTTGAAATAAGCCATTGGAATAGAAAACTGTTTTACAAGGAAGTATCAAAATAAATTGATAGAGATCACAAACCAATGAGCCAAACGAGCTGGAACATTTACTAATATATATTTACTAACATTTACTAATATGTATTTACTAACATTTACTAATATATATTTACTAACATTTACTAATATATATTTACTAACATTTACTAATATGTATTTACTAACATTTACTAATATATATTTACTAACATTTACTAATATATATTTACTAACATTTACTAATATGTATTTACTAACATTTACTAATATATATTTACTAACATTTACTAATATATATTTACTAACATTTACTAATATGTATTTACTAACATTTACTAATATATATTTACTAACATTTACTAATATGTATTTACTAACATTTACTAATATATATTTACTAACATTTACTAATATATATTTACTAACATTTACTAATATATATTTACTAACATTTACTAATATGTATTTACTAACATTTACTAATATATATTTACTAACATTTACTAATATATATTTACTAACATTTACTAATATGTATTTACTAACATTTACTAATATATATTTACTAACATTTACTAATATATATTTACTAACATTTACTAATATGTATTTACTAACATTTACTAATATATATTTACTAACATTTACTAATATATATTTACTAACATTTACTCATATGTATTTACTAACATTTACTAATATATATTTACTAACATTTACTAATATGTATTTACTAACATTTACTAATATATATTTACTAACATTTACTAATATATATTTACTAACATTTACTAATATGTATTTACTAACATTTACTAATATATATTTACTAACATTTACTAATATATATTTACTAACATTTACTAATATATATTTACTAACATTTACTAATATATATTTACTAACATTTACTAATATATATTTACTAACATTTACTAATATGTATTTACTAACATTTACTAATATATATTTACTAACATTTACTAATATAAATTTACTAACATTTGCTAATATATATTTACTAACATTTACTAATATATATTTACTAACATTTACTAATATATATTTACTAACATTTACTAATATGTATTTACTAACATTTACTAATATATATTTACTAACATTTACTAATATATATTTACTAACATTTACTAATATATATTTACTAACATTTACTAATATATATTTACTAACATTTACTAATATATATTTACTAACATTTACTAATATATATTTACTAACATTTACTAATATGTATTTACTAACATTTACTAATATATATTCACTAACATTTACTAATATGTATTTACTAACATTTACTAATATATATTTACTAACATTTACTAATATATATTTACTAACATTTACTAATATATATTTACTAACATTTACTAATATGTATTTACTAACATTTACTAATATATATTTACTAACATTTACTAATAAGTATTTACTAACATTTACTAATATATATTATTACTAACATTTACTAATATATATTATATATTACTGTTTACGTTACTTTTTTTGTATTAATATCGTAGCATATTTTCTTGGCAAAGAAGTTCTTCGTATGTAACAAGTCGTATATCATAAAAAGCTTGTAGTATATATTTGACACGCGATCTTATTGAGTTTTCGATTTTTCGTAACTGTAGTTGACGCATAATTCCAGAGGGCATTATTCCAGTGTATCCAACAAAATATTAATTCAATTTGTATTGAGTTTTTAGAAAAGGAAAAACTGATGAACTGAACGGAAAAAGAAATAGATGTTCACTCCAACAAAAGATGATTATTTCAAAGGAAACCAAAAGATAATCTTGCTTATAATTTCATTTCCACGGAACCAGAATCAACTCGGATCTCATTTGAAGATTCTGCTTATCTTTTCATAACCGAATTAGGCAAGTGTTTTGTATTTTAACAATGCTTTCTAAAAAAAAAAACGTAATGTATATATCAATTACTAGTGAAAATACCAGTCCCAAGAAGGAAACTTGGCAATTTTATTATTTATATACGACAAAATAAAGTACAACAAATGTATGACAATGAACTCTACCTGATGATTCTCTATTCGTGTGATATTAAGGCAAAAAGAATTAAGGTACGACAAATTAAGGTACTGTTGTATATGGAAAAGAACAGATTCCAGTAATTAGAGAAATTACATAAATAGGATTAAAAAATAATATTTATTATAAGGAAAAGGATAGAATCGAACCCAGTCGAACCCAGAGTTGAAAAGAATACATATTGCAATTTAGATACGATGGTAGGAATGGGAGCATTGCCCATTATGTTAGAATAACGATACAAATAGAAGTCAGAATGGAAATTAAATTTAGGAATTTTTTTTTTTTGTATTGCCAAAAAACGTGTTGGAAACGTACATAATATGTAAAATCCACATGAAAAAATACATGTGTCAGAGTACGTTTTGGCGTCACACAGAAAGATAGATTCAATATATTCAGTTAAGAGGGTTTGAAATCAGTCAAAGTTCAGAGACACAGCTGGGAGTCACAGCTGGAAAACTCGAGAGAGAGAGAGAGGAGAGTTGAGTTAGCTAAGCCCTTTTGGGAGACAAAACAATGTGGAAATCTAAAGGCATCGAATCCCTGGTGATGATGATGATCATCATCATCACCAGCTGGAATAATGAATATCTTCATGCAATAATTAAGCTTTTGTCTTCGTCGTTATTTCAACCGAAAGGTAATGTGTTTTTGTGATTCGTCTTGTAAATGAACATTCTATGAAACACCCTCTAAAACTGTCCCCATCATCAATAATGAATTCCCTTCTCCATGTTTAAAAGAACTGTCTATTGCACATCTTTTCACGTTCATTCCAACAATAATATGACATCTGCCTAAAATTATCATCACCGTAATCGTCGCTGTATATGCCATGAGATAAATGTCTTATCGTCCGTTATAAATATCTCATCGTCCGTTATAAATGCCTAATCGTCCGTTATAAATGTCTCATCGTCCGTTATAAATGTCTCATCGTCCGTTATAAATGTCTCATTGTCTGTTATAAATGCCTAATCGTCCGTTATAAATGTCTCATCGTCCGTTATAAAAATGTCTCATCGTCCGTTATAAATGCCTAATCGTCCGTTATAAATGCCTAATCGTCCGTTATAAATGTCTCATCGTCCGTTATAAAAATGTCTCATCGTCCGTTATAAATGCCTAATCGTCCGTTATAAATGCCTAATCGTCCGTTATAAATGTCTCATCGTCCGTTATAAATGTCTTCCCCGATATGTACACTCTACTACACAACACCTTTGATTTGGGGCTACACGACATATCCTTTGATACATTATATGTCTCCGATATGTAAACCTGCTATTCAACAGTATGACAAATAAAGACACGACAAATTAAGGTACGACAAATTAAGGTACGACAAATTAAGGTATGACAAATAAAGGTACGACAAATGGCTCCTGCTGTTTTTTTTTTGTTTTTTTTCTAAAAATCTTTGCAAAAAATGAACAATTATTTTTCAGACTTAAGGGCATAATTAAAAAAAAATATATGAATCAAACATAAAAATAAAGAATGTTCCCTTAAGTTTAAAAAAAATATTATTTACTTTTTAAAAGCGTAAACACTTTATTTTTTAATAATGTTTACAAAAAATAACAATGAACTGTAAATATATCAACAAATTATTTTATTCCTCCAAATCTTAACTCATCAAAAAATGTTTATTATACAAAGTTTTAATGGAAAATAACAGCATGGTAGTCTGTCTAAATTAATAATGGTTTCTTATTGTTGTTCTTGACAAAAGAATCCAATGTTGCTCGAATGACATGTCTAAATATTACATGAATAGAAAAGCAGCAGGAGCATTTGTCGTACATTTGTAATGCCTTAATTTGATGTACATAATTAATAAAACCCAGAACTTGGAACATTTTAATTAGTTTGAAAGCCGTGACCCTCAAATATTTTAAAGTCATCAAAATTATATTGATGATAGTGCAAAATACGTACGAATTTTTGCATAACTGAAGTTATGGACATAGGTTTTCATTTTCATTGAGGAATCCTTTTTTTTTGCCTTCCAATGAGGGCAAAGTTAGACACAAGGTCATGATTTCTATGTGGAAAATATCTAGCTTCTTAAAAAGAGGCAAACTAGATGGGACAAAATAAAATTATAATTATAACAAAGTTTTGATAACAACAATATTTATAAAAAACATTTTTATCTTAGCATGGCGTCTGAATCGTTTTGTATAGACCGCCTTCTGTGGCATACAAATCAGAAATAGATTAGAATGAAATATGGAAGTTGATGTCCTTTAAGAGAGACATATTTTAGGAAAAAATTAAGAATGGGAGTTGGCGGTTTTTGGAGGATCTCCAGCACCAAAAAATCAAAGCAGTGGCAGTACTAATTTTCTCTGCTAGCTAATTTTTTTTTTAAATTGATGAATGTGTTCTTCAGAACCGAGGGCTGCATGTGCCATGCTTATATCTGGCTCCTCATCAGATGCACAAACTAGTGTTATGCACCTACTTTCTATTGGAAACTATGAGATGTAACCTTTTCCAATCACATCTGAATTTTATTTTAAGCTGAAGTTTAAAGTAAACAACTAAACCTCAATCAGAAAAAGATCCAACCCCATGAACCTTATTGAGATGTAAAATCCCCATCATCATTCTCACGACAGCTAGAATGGTTAGAAAGACCATTTTTTTTCTCCCTAGACCACAGCGGAGCTACGTTCTGGTTGACAAATGCTACATTCAGGATCATCGGATGTTTGGCATCGATGCAAGCTATTATCTCACTGACATACTCCCAGAGTCATTGAAGTTTAGTTTATTACAATTGAAAAAGGATATTAGATCATTTC
Source organism: Euprymna scolopes (assembly GCF_053919585.1). Lineage (NCBI taxonomy): Eukaryota > Metazoa > Mollusca > Cephalopoda > Sepiida > Sepiolidae > Euprymna > Euprymna scolopes. Next base: position 175,092,422 of record NC_136486.1, on the reverse strand, counting down.
TTCCTCGTTCATCCTTGCTATGCAAGCAGTAGAGATCGAACCTCAAAACATCTCTGATCAGTTTGCAATAAAGAGATAACATGTTCTGGACTAATCACCAGGTCAAAATGTACTCAGAGTTGTTGAGGTAGCTCTAACCATCCCAAATCCAAAGCAGAACTTGCTAGTAAATTTTTATTTATTTTCTTTTTAGGTTGTGTAAGAGCCCTTCGCCCTGACAACATTTTAAACCTGGCTTCACATTCTGTGAAAAACTTCTTTTCTACCCTCTGCATATGCCAAGATTTGATCCAGGGATCGAGTATGGTTAGAAAAGGCTCTCTCAGTCACGAAGACCCAAGGAACATTTCCTGTCAAAGAAAAATCCAGAAAAGTCAAACTTTAAACATGTCTTTGACTTGCCAAATCCGGAATTTCCTAGCTTTCCTTATCCAGACATTAAATGCAGACCTATTTAGGGACATACAGTTTCCCTTTCTTCCAAAGAAGCAAGAAGAATAAATATGTGAGAACGAAAAGGTAATTTGAAGGCAGAGGTGATACAGTCGCTCGCTAAATTATGGGAGTAAAAACGTAAGCAATGCATGCCTCAGCTATAACCTTTTATGGAGAGTCCATCAAATCCAAGTTGTGAGAGATGATTCGATCTTTAACTGTGCTTCCATCCAATTTTTTTCCAGTTGGAAGCTCAGTTCGAACCAAATGCTAAGAATCTGAACATCCAATCAGCTGAAGGCACTCTGAAGCGCAATATTGCTGCTCCAGGCATCGAACCACAGGCCATTGGACTTGCTGCAATCGATGACAGCCCTTGTGACTTTTTGTCAGTAATGCTCGACACAAATACAGGTACATCATCAGAAAATGCAGAAATCTTGGCATCTCCTCCAACAAATACAGCAATTCCGTGCATGATTAGTCTCAGTCTAAGCACCCCACTTCTTAATTTGTAGAGGAAAGATTTTCAAGTTCAACTAGAAAGTTCCCAATTTTGAAAAGATACAACAGAAGAAATTCAAAGATTACATCGACTGAAACGCTATGAACATAACAACGTTGTGAACATTTTTTTTAATTCAATTTTCACCCCAAACAAGGCACACTGCCACTTTGAAGTAGGGGGCTACTATCGGGGACATAAGTGGCAGGGGTATTATGAAGGGAGATGAGTAGCAAGATGTCTGTTCACATTACACTTGAACTTCTGCATGTCAGTACAGCTGGAAAAGCAGAACCCCGGAATGGAGTTTCAAAGTCTAGCAGTTCTGAGGAAGAAACTATTGGAGTAGAATGCCTTCTTACACCTAGGGATCTCTACTGTGAAGGGGTGGGATTTAGCTACTTGTTGGGTTTGTCGGGGATATTCATGTTGAAGGGGTACAAGTGCTTGTAGTTCGTCAACGTTGTGAACATAGCAACGTTGTGAACAGAGCAACCAAACTGGAAACAACCCAAATACAAACAATACATTGAAGCATTTTTTTTTTTAATTATGTTCACTTGAAACAAAGTAGATTGCTATCAGGATGCAAGGGACTCCTGTGAATTAGAGACATGCAGGACACTCTAAGAAGGGAGTTAAGCAGCAAGATTTCTGTTTACATTAAATTTTTTTATTTTTAATTGGGAGTCATCATTTATTAAGGCCCAGAGGCCACTTGAGGATAAAGGCTAATGATTGTAAGGTAGTAGTGTAATAATCGTTAATGGTGTGAATTCGGTAAAATTTGATTATTTATGGGGATGGCTCAAAAAGAATTTGTTTATATTGGATTTGAAGGCTACCATGTTGTATTCAACCGAGAAGCAAGTCAGCAGAGCAGTGTTCTACAGGCGAGCAGTTCTGATAAAAAGCTGTGTTCATGGAATCTGCAGTTAGATTTAGGCGCAGATACAGCATGGGGGGGATCGTATATAGTGGTTGTAGCTAGTCAAGTATCTTTTGTAAAAGTTGGCAAGTGGGAACTATAGATTGGAGTTCAGTCGAGCACTTAAAGTTCTGCATGCTAGTAGAGTCGAGTCTAACAATGTTTTGGTTACAAACAACATAAAACAGGAAGCATAAAGTAGGGATTTTTTTAGTGAATGCATAGAGTTTTTTTTTTATCTGTTCATTAAGATTAAAGATTCAAGAAATGTAGAGTTCATGCCTTTATAAAGTGAAAGACAATCCTACTATGAAATAAAAACCTGATAATTTTTTAAATAGTTCAATTGTGACGTATGTAGCAGGAATACACGATTTGGAAACTATTTTTTTTGTGCGTAGAGTTAATATACAGCATTGACTTCTGTAATGTATGAACCAATTAGCATGCTAACCCTCTCGTGAATTTTTTAAGGTTTTGCTGACAGAAGAAAAATTCAGATGTAAAATTTCTAGCAACGAGACAACAACTTCCTTTATAGATCATCAAACGGCAGGTTGCAAGGCTAGACATCATACAGCATCACTCATTTGGTGCACACAACATATTCTCACAGAGAAGCTGCTGTTATATATCAACATCATAGGATAAAGCACCGAGACCTGGCCATTCATCTTTAGCTATGAAGGACTGTGTGATGATAGTGATTATATAAGGCCATGCATGTTGGGAGGTGATGGTGGTTAGGGTTAGGTGATGGTGGTCAGGGTAAGGTGATGGTGGTCAGGGTTAGGTGATGGTGGTTAGGGTAAGGTGATGGTGGATAGGGTTAGGTGATGGTGGTCAGGGTAAGGTGATGGTGGTCAGGGTTAGGTGATGGTGGTTAGGGTAAGGTGATGGTGGATAGGGTTAGGTGATGGTGGTCAGGGTTAGGTGATGGTGGTTAGGGTTAGGTGATGGTGGTCTACTGGTTAACGACAAGATCATTTGTAGACATTTATGCTGACAACACTACGATGGCAACATTTCAAAAGCAGTAAACGACCAAGTTCTCTCTGATTCTCTTTTCTCTGATCTTGATCATGTGGTGCATTGGAGAAAGAAGTGGCTGGATAATTTTGATGCATCTAAGACCAAATTTCTATCTTTTCATCATCAATGCTCTGATCCTCATCTCGACTTGGGGAGGCTCCATGTTTTGACAAGCTTCTAGATCTGACCTTTACTCCTGATCTGAGATGGAACATGTAAAAACAAAAAAACTCGAATAAACCTAGAACCCCTTCTTCCAACGTAGACACCTGCTACCATGTCTCCTTCTCCAACATCAGGGGTCAACATACCAACCTTCCAGAGATTGAAACCCAATTACAGGAGACGAAACCGGACATATTCTTTCTAAGTGAAACTGGAATAGGGCCGACCACTTCCCTAGATGAATTCATAATTAACGGATACTCTAACTTAACATCTAAATCTGACCCCCAAGATCGCCATGGGCATGGAATATGTGACTACATTAAAGACGGCTTCCCATGTGGCAGGGATATCTCTAGAGAAGATCCTAATTTACCTTATATGTGCTTCCGGGTTGCACTTGCTTACACGACTGCATTTATATTTGCCCTCTATCGCCCCCACAATAGTGGAGTTACTATCTTTAAGAGCATATCTGAGAAAATAGACCACATCCTGTCTGCACACCCCTCGGCTAACATCCACATCTGTGGTGACTTCAACGTCCATAACGTGGAATGAAACGCGGAGTACTCAGTGTAGCTTAATCGCCATATATATTTTATAACTTACTAACTTACTAACTAGCTCTACCTACGTATTGAGCACTTTTGAAGTAAATACTTAAAGTTTACGCATAAATTTATACTTTCGTATATTATGTGAGTAAATGAAGTAGTTATATATATGTATATAGTAGTTTATATATATATATATATATATATATATATATATATATATATATATATATATATATATATATATATTTGCTTCAAGCAAACGACAACCTACTTATATCCCTCAGTCTCGGCCAGACAGAGTTTGCACTCATGAAGAACACTCTTCCGCTGTCTTCTCTTGAAAAAGGACTAATAAGTCCGAAATATATTGAGATTTATAACACCATTGGATACAGCAGAAAAAAAAAAGAAAACTACTGTTGTTTAGAGTTGAAATAATTTTACTCTATATAAAAAAAAAAATCTCGCATTGTTCTTGGCTTTAATTTCACCTTATAATTTTCTTCAACAATGCTTCAAGCAAACGACAACCTACTTATATATATATATATATATATATATATATATATATATATATATATATATATATATATATATATGATGGAAATAGTATTCGGACAAAATAGAAAGATAAAAAAAGAAACAAATTAAGTTATGTGTTCATCAACATTTCGTCTTTATTGATCCAAAAAAAAGTCTTACACTAAAAACAGGACGCATGGTTTGTTCCTTTTTTTTTTTTATCTCTCTCTCTCTCTCTCTCTCTCTTTCTCTCTCTCTCTCTCTTTATATATATATATATATATATATATATATATATATATATATATATATATATATATATATGTAGTGTGTGTGTGTGTGTGTGTGTTTATAGGGTAATCTAAATAAATGAACGAATCATTATGAATATTATAAGAGAAATACAGTAATATGAGTAGATTATTTTGTAAATGTAAAAATTTACATTGTTATATTGTCGTGACTAGCAGAGAGTGACCGAAGATACTGGATTATAATGTCTAACAAGTAATTCAAAATTTATATTTATGTGAATGTCTTTGTTCTGTGGAGTCTCTTTTGATTTCTAGGAATATTTAATTATAGGACGAGTCTTGTAATTAATACCAAAATTCATTTCAATGTCATCAACTTTTGAAAAGTGAATTCCGATAACAAAGAACAGTTGCATATTTTAATGACTACATGATGATGTCACAAGCGTCAGGCATATTTACGTACAAAACCATGATTATTATTTGAACAACAGAATGCCTTGAGCCTGCTTTCAGCCTGCCAAACTAGCAGTAGTACATTTGATGAAACCTCCGTATATTCCCGCAGAAAATCAAAGATTACATAGGCCGAAATGTTGTGAATATACCAGCCACGCTGAGAACAGGATCAGAATAATACGGATAATACACATGAGCAGTTTTTTTTTTTTTTAAATTTATGTGAGGTGTAATATAACCCAGATTTGCAAAACAATCACCGATGACTGACAACAAAAATATAACAGTTGAAAAGGTTTCACATTTTTGTTTATTGTTTTACTTACATACACCCGAAACAATTTGCCGCCGAGACACAAGGAGCTACAGTGAATTAGGAACCATGCCAACAGGGACAATCTAAGTAGGGTGATGAGCAGTGAGATGTCTCTTCAAATTATACTTAAATTTCTGCGTGTTAATAGTCGGGAAAGCAAAGCAGGATACAGAGGAAATTTAAAAGTATATCAGTTCCACAGTAAAAGCCTTAATAGTAGAACTCTTCCTGGCATCTGGAGACTTCTAGGATTAAGGTGTGGGATTTTGCTGCTTGTCGGTAAATTAGGGGCCATGCCAATAGGGACAATGTAAGTAGGGAGTTGAGCAGCGAGATGTCTGTTCACATAAGATGTAATCTTTTTTGCATTTTAATACAGTTGAGGAAGCAGGAAATAGGAGGAAGATTAATGACTTAAAATGTTTCTTTTTTTTTTACAAATATACGGATGCAAAAGCGCCATTATAGTTTAATCCTTCCCATTAACAATAAGAGAAATTATTCTCAACCATAGATTGCCGTGACAAATAAAACCCTACCTGAGAGTTCAGCATTCAAACTCCTCAGCGTAACATTACAGGGAACACATAGAGGACATTGCCAAGTCTACTGCAAAGAAAGTGGCCTTCCCCTATCGTGTTAGAAAATGACTATCATCTGGGTGCATTCTATATCTCTACAAAGCCATCATTCACTCATGGGCTGGTGCATCTATCACCGGTCTCTTGCTCTTAAACAGGGTCCAAAAAAGAATTTCAAATCTAATAGGTCCCACACTATCGGCTGAGCTCCAACCTCTGTCCCATCACTGCAATATTGCATCCCCGTGCTTGTTTTACTTTAATGGAATGTGCTCTGATGAACTCAACGCACTTGTGTCCCATCGACCAACATACTCCTGACTTACCCGACAAGTAGCAAAGCCTCATCCCTTTTACTGTTCAGATCGTCAGATATCGGAAATCTTCTACTCTAATAGTTTCTCCCCTCGAATTGCTTGCCTTTAGAATTCCCCCCTTTCTTTCCTGCTTCCTTACCTGTCCCAAGATCTAGATGTCTAAATGTCAACAGACATCTAGCTGCTCAATTCTCCATAATTTTTCTGTTAGAAACCATCACAAATAGTAGCCCCTTATGTCCAAGTGGCAATGCGCCTTATTTTGGGGGGGGGGAAACAATTATAAGATAGGCAAGATAAAGAGATTGTTTCATGTAAAGAAAGTAATTTATACAATGACATAATGGTCATTTTGCAGTATTTTCTGCAACTGTGCACCCGTGCCAAAACCAATTGCTTAACGTCATCTCGATAAGAAAGTCACACATGATATTACTATTTTTCTCCCTTAGTCCCGATCAATATTCAATAATTTAATCAATGCAGACAGTCAGATTTGCGGTTGCTGGAACTCTGCCAAACTTTGGAAGCATTGCAAAATAAGGGCTCGCTAACACGAGGGATATATTCGAGCGACGATGTTCAAATCAACAATTGTTTATCTGCGAATTCATATCAAAACTTGGCTATAGTTCAAATGTGCGGCGGACATTGTGTAAAAATTAAAAGTTGATTTTTTTTATGCCAACATTTTCAGATGTTGTCAGTGCATCATAACGAGAGGCTTTGTATGTTGGTCAGTTGTTTTGTAGGTCAATTGGTCAGTCATGTCTTTTAGAAGCATGGTTAATATTTTGTAAAGGATAGAACATTTTTCTCATTAAAGAGTGGAGATTTTTTGGCAAATTTAATTTTTTTCTGTTTGGAGGAGAATGTGTAGTTTGCTTAATACATTGTATGTAGCGTTATTATGTATGTAGCGTTATTATGTACGTAGCGTTATTATGTAATTAGCGTTATTCTGTACGTAGCATTATTATGTACGTAGTGTTATTATGTACGTAGCATTATTATGTACGTAGCATTATTATGTACGTAGCGTTATTATGTACGTAGCGTTATTATGTATGTAGCGTTATTATGTACGTAGCGTTATTATGTACGTAGCATTATTATGTACGTAGCGTTATTTTGTACGTAGCATTATTATGTACGTAGCGTTATTATGTACGTAGTGTTATTATGTACGTAGTGTTATTATGGCAATGCAGCTTGTGGGGAACACCGTGGGCACGAGTGTATAAAAGAATGACAATTTCAAAGGAATTTCAATAATTTTCGATTATAATATATCGACATAATGCGTCGTACAAGATGGTAGATGTTCATATCACAAAATTTTCAAGAATAAAATCTCTTCGTCAGGGGAGAAAAAAAGAAACGTGTGCAACTGTTTAGGTTTTCCTGTTGTCTATTTTTTTATTTTTTATTTTTTGTATCGATGGCCGGAAGTCAGGCCTGGGTGGCAGTCACACAGTCCAGCTGTCAAATCACTTTTTTTACTGTTATTTAACCCCAGGTTAGGATTTACTATTACAAATTTGCTGCGATGCTATGTAGGGAGTTGAGCAATTAGATGCATGTTCACATTATACTTGAACTTCTGCATGTCAGTATATAAGAGAGCGCATATGAGCATGTGTGAAAATATCAGCAGGAGCTCTAGGATGGCTGACTTGTGAAGATATTAGCAGCAGTAGTCGAAAAAGCTCATATGCAAATTAAGAAATGTGCGCGGGCTTGCATGCGAAGAAAAAGAAAAAAAAGGACAGGATGTAGTCTGAGAGAAGAAGAAGATGGACGTGTAAAGTTGAAGATGCGAAATGGCTGGCTACGGCCAGCATGTGGTCAAACAAATCGAGACAAATGCTGGATGAGATGAACGGGATACCCTATAATGGTTGTGAGAAACTTTTAAGCTGGTGTCAAGATGGCAGGATTTTGTTAATCTCATAGCAGACGAAATAAACACTTAAAAAAAAACAAGAAGCATTGTTTGGAAAGTAATGGTAATAAATGATTTTTATGATTTATTTAATTTTGTTTGGTTGTTCGTTTTTTGATGGTATCAGACAGCGTGCGGGTTTGAGAGAGGTTTGAACTGTAACGAACAAAGTTCGAGCATAAAGGCCACCTTACAAGTCAAGGAAGCAGGAATTCTTTGTTTTTGAATTTTTAATAAATAAATAAATAATATAAATTTCTTTTTTGTCATTCCACTTTTTATATTAATGCGGTAGTTTTTATATCGAGAATTTCTTCATCAAGATATGATCCAATATAAAATCTGTATATCTAAATATTAGCTTACTTGTCTGTACGTCCAGTGTCATAATGAAAATCATCAATGCAAACATTAATTAATGAGAAACGAATTATCTCCCTTTATAGTCGGTCTTTATCAGTTGAAACTCATTAAAACCATTTCCTCTCCAAAAATTAAATAAAAAAGATGGCTGCCTTTTTACGGTTTCAAATTGGCTATTTTATTTTATAATTAAAAACAAAGTCATGTTAAGAGGAGGCTAAGTTTTCTTTTATTATAGTTTCTTTTTAAATTTGAAAAACTGTGCAAGTGAATTGACATCTGTTCCTTTATAATTTATATTAAAAATTATTCAGAAAATTAAAACAAAACAGTGTGTTGAATTTTTATTTTAAAAAAATCTAAATTTTTTGAATCAGTTCTTTTTAGCTTTTTTTTAATAAAAAAATAATTTTTTAATAAAAAAATAATTAAAAAGAATTTTCTAAAAAATGTTTTACATTTGTCGTCATTTGTTTTATTTTATTTTTTTTATTATTTTTATTTATGCGTTTTAAAAATTTACAACTACCGTAAAATCTCCATGAGTTATGCTAGTTTATATTATTCTTATAAATATATATATATATATATATATATATAGAGAGAGAGAGAGAGAGAGAGAGAGAGAAAGAGAGAGAGAAAGAGAAAGAAGGAGAGGGAAACACAGAGAGAGAGAGAGAGAGAGAGAGAGAGAGCGGCAGACAAACAGACATAATGACAGATAGAGAGCCGAGCGGACAGAGACAGAGAGAAAGAGACAGGCATAGAGAAGGCGGGCATATAGACGTGAGATAGAAAATAGTCAGATCAAAAACTATCAGAATAAATGTAGAGACAGTAAAGACAGGAGGTCACGTGAAATTAATAAGGCATCAGAAAGTCTTATAAATCAAAATGAACGAAGAAGAAACAGAACTAATGAGCATATTTTTTTACAGTTGATCTGCGGATCAAATTGCAAATTATGAAGAGTTCACTTTTCAAGCACAGATAAATCTGTATTGTATTTTGTTGTTGAGCATGAGAGAATCTGCAATCCCAGTTGACAGAATCACAATCCCGCTTGTTTTTTTTTTTTTAACATAAAAGTCTCCACTTATCAAGGCCTGGAAGCCACTCGGGGATAAGGGTTATTGCGTGTACAGTATTTTAATGTTGAGATTTGATAAAGTGTCTACTAAAGGGGGCGGTTCATCAGGAATTTGTTTATGTTGGACTATGTAGTCAGGTGGGAAACAGGACAAACGGAAGAGAGTTCTACAGTCGTGCACTTCTAAGAAAGAAGCTCTGCTCATGGAATCTATGCTTGGATTTAGGCACAGATAAAGAGTGGGGAAAATTAATCACAGTGGCTTCAGTCAGATGGGTTTTTTTCGTGAAAGATTAGCGAGGGAGGACCAGAGATTGGAGCTCAGACGAGCACTTGCCATGAAAATAACGGTAAAACAAAGACAGGCTCGCAACGTTTCTTCTGTGGGAGAGAGGTTGTAGGGAAGAGAAAAGGGCATCCCCCACTAATCTACGAAGTCTATTTTGTACTCCGTCAAGGCAGGATAGGCTGCTTTTAGCAGCTCCTGCCCAGATATGGCAGCAGTATTCCATCCTTGGACGTACTTGGCTTTTATATAGATAGAGAATTGCATCAGGAGATATCTTCTGGAGCGATAGAAGGATCCCACCATCCTCCTAGCGACCTTGGCAACAGACCTGATGTACGTGTTCCATTTCAGATCAGGAGTAAAGGTCAAACCCAGAAGCTTGTCAAAAGATGGAGCCTCTCCACGATGAAAGCCATCCATTTCAATTGATGCCAGATGAGGATCAGAGCGTTGATGATGTAAAGATAGGAGCTTGATTTTAGATGCATTAAAAGTAACCAGCCACCACTTGCCCCACTGTACCACACCCTCGAGATCAGAGGAGAGATAATCAGAGAGAACTTTGTCATTTACAGCCTTGATGTGTTGCCATAGATGGTTGTGTCATCAGCATAGATGTCAACGAATGATTTAAGTATGTGTTTTGGGAGATCATTGATGTAGAGAGTTGGGCCCAGGATTGACCCCTGAGGGACTCCAGCATTAATACTGTGGGCCTCTTATTTCTTCCCATCAACCACTACTCTTATGAACCTATCACAGAGAAATGATTTAATGATCAAAAAAACATTTCCAGTTATACCGTAGCTGGAAATCTTGTGAAGTAGGCCCCTATGCCATACCTTGTCGAAGGCTTGTGATATGTCAAAAGCAATTGCCCTAGAAAGGAAGCCTTTGTCAAGAGATTCACTAATCCTATGATATATAACCGTTAGCATATCTGCTGTAGATCACGCAGAATGGAAACCATATTGTATGTCACTAAGAAGGTTATTTCTGGTGAGGTGGTTGACCACTTCTCTATTTAATATGAATTCCAGCAACTTACTCATGACACACAGGAGACTTATTAGTCTGTACTGAGAGGGGGACGACTTATTACCTGAATTATTTAATACAGGGCATACTGATGAGGTTTTCTATGGTGTTCTCTTTAAGGCAATGCTTAAATAGTTTCGTAAGTATGGGAGCAAGTTCTGGTTGAAGCTTTTTTAGCACTATAATTGGAATGCCGTCAGGGCCAGTTGCTTTACTGGAATCAAGGTTCTTGATTAGCTTAGCGACCTTACGCACAGATATTTGTATGTGTCATAGCGTGTTGTCTGTTATAGGAGGAAATGCGGGGAGTTGATGGCCTTCGTCGGTTAGGGTAGAATTAGCTGCAAAGTTCTTGGCAAATAGTTTGGCCTTGTCTGAAGCTGACGAGATGACCTCAGGTCCATTGATGATGGTTGGGATAGAACGCACGTTTCTGTTCAGGATCCTGTTTGCTATTTGCCAAAACTGGTGGGAACCAAGCTGCTGCTCAGCAACTTTGGATTTAACGGACTGATCATATAGCTGTCTTGCATTTTTTATTACTCTTTTACAGTGGTTGCTGGCAGTCCTGAAAATAGCTTTAGTCTCAGTGCATCTATTACGTTGGTAGCTATGAAAAAAGTGATTTCTGTGTGCGATGGCAACAGCACATTCTGGAGAGAACCATGGCTGGTTGTTAGGTTTTTGTTGGAATTTTTTAGATGGTATGAATTGGTCTATGCCTACAATTAATCATTCGGTCAGGTCTGATACTATAGAGGACACATCCTTTTTAAACATGGAATGTAGGGGTAGATCAGATATAAATGTACGGAAGCTATCCCAGTCAGCTGTAAAGTATCGATATAAAGTACGGTGGAGAGGTACGTCTGAAGACTTATTGCATTTCGTTTTTATCTTAACTGATACAACCGAGTGGTCGTAAGATCCCAGAAGGGACAGAATGCAACATGAACATAGCTCAGAGGAAGTTGTGAGAAAAAGCTCTAGAAGGCTTGCGTACTGACCGGAAGTATCGGACATACGGGTGGGTTCATGAACAATCTGGGTGAGGTCATAGGCAATGGCAAAATCATGACAAAACCTCTCCTCATCATCTGTCTTGTTCGAGTGGGTCAGCCATTCCACATTGTGGATATTGAAGTAACCAGAAATGTGGATTTTAGCCAAAGGATGAGCAGACAGGATGTGGTCAATTTTCTCATATATAATCTGAAAGATAGTAACTCCACTGTTGTGGGGGGCGATAGAGGACAAATATAAATGCAGTGGTGTAAGCAAGTGCAACCCAGAAACACATATAAGGTAAATTAGGGTCTTCACTGGAGATATCTCTACCTCTGAAAGGTTGGAACGTAGACTCCTGATGTCGGAGAAGGAGACACGTTAGTAGGGGTAGAACATGTAGTCACGTGATATCGTTATTCGTGGCTAAAATCTTTCTAATGTATGATTTTACAATAAATGGAAATAAGATTTTACAATAAATTTGGAAATAAGAACTTGTTCAGAAGTCCCACTATGTTAAAACACAGAAACGAAAAAAATATGTATGATGTACATACCTGTGACGAAACGAAAATATCATATTCCAAAATTCACAAAAATTAATGAAGTAGTTTTATTTTTATAACGAGATTTCTTTTTTTAAGTGATGAGGGGAATTCATAGGCATTACAAGTATGAATAATTGTTGAGTGATTTTCGCTTGTTTTTGAACATTTTTCAAAATGGCGAGAGAGACAGTTACTTCTTGGATACTCATAAAATTCGATTTTCATATTTAAAAATAAAATTACTTGATCAATTTAAGTGATTTTTTAAATATATTTTCGTTTCATGACGGGTATGTCCATCATACAGATTTTTCTTTTTTTCATTCAAGTCGGGGTCACCAGTTTGTAGAAGGAAGATGGATCAACCGGTCTCTGAATTCATGACGAAGTCGAGAGCCTGGGTGGAAACACTTGTCTTTAAAATAAAAAAAAAAGAAAGAAAACGTCAGCAAATAGGGACGACTCGGGAACAATTGCAAACATTAAAATGAAAATTTCTATTAACCAGAAAATCATTTTCTGTGTGTGCTCCTTCTTGGTTGTCGCCTGTCTCCCCATGTAGGAGAAATTAAAAAGATTGGAGTCTATTAATGATACGTGATGTGTATCTTTCTTTTATAAGGCAAAGATTTGGGAACATCCTTCAAGTGGGAAAGGAATATTACTTAATTGTGAATGTATGGCTGACAGTTTCCAGTGACTGAAGAAATCCTTCAAGCCTGAGGAAGGTATTAATGTCAGCATAATTTAACGAGAGAAAACTTTACAAATACGAATCACTAGGTAGGGAGAAAAAGTTGTACGCATAGAATAGTCATTCATTATTGCTTGCATTAGCTTCCTTAGTGAGATACAGAATATTTCGTTCGTTTGCAGTTTTATACAACACTTTAATCTGTGCCGATTTGTGTACTAGCAGTTGAGTCCTCATGGTGGTAATTTCGAGCCGAATATTAATTCTGTGAAAAACTATCTGTAGATCGGGGAATTATTGCTGGGACTTATGGAAAGTCTGACTAAATTTGGTAGTCGTTAAACATTCTTCGGAGTTAAACTTCAGCGACATTACAGGCGGCGACATTAGTGTCTTGAGAAAACTCTGACTGGGCTCAGCACGGTTTAACGTTCTTTGGACGGAGTTAGCGAGATCACAGGCATCAACGTGGTGACTTAAGAAAACACGATCTAAACTGTTTAAATTTTTGGTGTGTTAATGTTTATATACTGTCTTTCTCGAACGTTCTAACCTGTTTACTGTATTCATACGCGAGGAGATAAAAATGTAGTTCCATGAGTTTGTGTGTCAAAGTGACGCATTACAACCGCGTTTCCTGCGTGATATAGATTTGCATAAGTGTTCAGTGGCACAATCAAATATGAATTCTTTTGTTTATATGACGAGCGACTTGGTGCGTAAAAATAAATCACAGCTTCATCCGAAATTCGAGATAAAAAATTAGGTGAGAATTACATCTTATTTTCTCCTGAATTTGGTCTTTTATGTCTTCGAATTTTTCTGGACATTTTGAATTCAATTCTAAAAAATCTGCAACCTGGGCAACATTGAATAACCCTGCTAGTTGTCAAATAAAACAAACTTAATCCTGACAGACTTACTACTGATTGCAAACATTTTCTTTGCGGCAGAAATGCATCAAATAAATATTGGTCAAACTGCTAAGAAATCAGAAAAAGAAACAATAAAAACAAACGAGTAAACATCCCATCTATATAGTCAAGATTGTCTGCTCTCTTGACTTTCGGTTTAGGCTGTCCATTTGGCCGGATAATTAGACATAGGTCCAGCGATCAAGACAGCCCTCCTTAACATGGGGAAGGGCAGCTTTTCACGTTATCTGAGAGGAAGATAATTATTAATCAAAAGGGACTATGTCATCATCGTCCCATCTACAGAGAAGATCCAGCAAGATCAACATGCCTTACTTCTAGATCTCTTTCTGACAACGGTTCCCAATGACTGTACAACAAATGCCCACAGCCCACTCGGGAATGCTGATCACGCTGTGATAATGGTAGAAATCAGCCTAAATTCTCGCCCCAAAACTGAAGACCCACTACTCAAAACAACGAGGTATTACATAAAGGCTGATTGGGAAGCCATCAGGGAGCTCATCAGAGATTCCCCATGGCAAAATATCTTTACTCTTCCAGTGGAACAGTGTGCAAATGAGACCACTGAATGGTTCAAAACTTCAATTGAAGCACATGTTCCCACACAGAAATTCTATAGCAAGCCCCACTCTCCCCAATGGTTTACTTCTGCTTGTGCAGCTGCCATTTGTCAAAGGCAGCATGCGTTCCGCAGATTCAACCGACATAAGTCCAGCTCAAATAAACAGAAGTTTATAGAAGCTAGAAATAATTGTAAGAGAGTGATAGAGACAGCTAAGACAGATTGCTCTGAAACCACCAGAAAACGCATCGAAGCACAGAAATTAGGAACCCGGGATTTTTGGAAAATCTACAATAGCGTAGTAAATAATGGACAGTCAACTATTCCCCCACTATCAAACAATCATGAGGTTGCTTGCACGGCAACTGACAAGGCTAATCTGCTTGCCAGTCAGTTTGCCTCAAACTCCACACTGAACTCGGTACACCACTCACTCCCTGATTTTCCTCTGTGAACAGACGCCACACTAGACGATTTGAAAATCACCCCTTCTCAGGTACATGCTATTATAAAAAACCTAGACACCTCAAAAGCATGTGGACCAGATCTGATCCCGACTGTGCTATTAAAAAAAATGCTCTGCCGAGGTTGCTCCAGTTCTCTCCAAACTTTACAATAAATGCCTTAACGAATCTTGCTTTCCCGACTGCTGGAAAACCGCCTCTGTGGTACCAGTCTTCAAGAATTCTGGTGAAAGAACTGACTCATTAAATTATCGCCCCATTAGCCTCCTTCCGCTTTTCGCCAAAATATTTGAGTCCTTAATTAATCAAGCCCTAGTCCAGCACCTAACAGCTGCTAAACTCCTGACTGACAAACAATATGGATTCAGGCAAGCCCGTTCAACAGTAGATATCTTAACTGTAATTTCTGAATGTATATACCGTTCATTGGACAAAACAGGGGAGGGTAGAGCGGTGGCCCTTGATATATCTAAGGCTTTTGACAGGGGATGACACGATGGTCTTTAAAGGAAAATTAGATCATATGGAATCACTGGAAGAATTCATAATGTAATTAAATCCTTCTTAAGTAATAGAAAAATCAAAGTTGTCCTCGACGGTCGTACATACAAATATGACATAAATGCGGGAGTACCTCAGGGGTCTATCCTTGGACCTCTATTATTCCTGATATTCATAAATGACCTCCCTGATAAAATTGTTTTGGAGATGGGTATATTTGCCGATGACACCACTCTCTATAACAGATATGAGGGGAAAACAAATGAACACATATCCAAGGAAATGGCAGAAACACTAGAGGATGACCTCCAATCTGTAGTGGAATGGGGACAAAAATGGTTGGTCACATTCAATGCTGCTAAGACTAAGCTTGTTTCCTTCAATAACTACAAGAAACCTTCTCTACCACCAATAGCAATGGCCAAGAACACATTGCCTGAAAGTTCTTCTTTTAAACTCCTCGGCCTAACGTTTACAGGGAATATGAACTGGAATAGATACATTGAGAGCATTGCCAAGGCTGCTGCAAGGAAGGTTGGCTCCCTCTACCGTGCTAGAAAACTACTTACGCCTGACAGTATCGTATACCTCTATAAGGCCACCATTCGCCCATGTATGGAGTACTGTTGTCACATCTGGGCTGGTGCATCTGCTGCTTGTCTCTCGCTCCTGGACAGGGTTCAAAAGAGAGTCGCCAACCTGATAGGTCCTGAACTGTCATCTAGGCTTCAGCCTCTGTCCCATCGACGAGATGTTGCATCCCTCTGCCTGTTCTACAAATACTTTAATGGTGAATGCTCTGACGAACTGCAAACACTTGTACCTCCCCGACGTAACTACCTCCGACAAACCCGACAAGCTACTAAATCTCATCCCTTTACAGTAGAGATCCCTAGGTGCAAGAAAGCCTTTTACTCCAATAGTTTCTTCCCCAGAACTGCGGGTCTTTGGAACTCCCTTCCGGGATTCTGCTTTCCCAACTGCACTGATATGCAGAAGTTCAAGTGTAATGTTAACAAACATCTTTCTACTCTTCTCCCTTCATAATGACCCCGCTAATTTAGTCCATAATAGTAGCCCCCTGCTTCAAAGTGTTGTTTGGGGTGAAAATTGAATAAAAAAAAATAATTAAAAAAACTGGAAGTAAAAAATAAGCAGATAATTTTATTGTAGAAACCCAGTGATGTAGATATCTAGAAAACGAAAATCTCATCCCTTCTGCTGTTGAGGTTCGTAAATGCCAGAAAGTCTTATACTCTAATAGTTTCTTCTCTCAGACTGCTAGACTTTGGAATTTCCTCCCCGTTTCCTGCTTCTCTTACCGTAATAACTTGCAGAAACTTAAATATAATGTGAACAGACATTTTGCTGTCCAACTCCTCACAGCCCCCCCCCATTAGACACGATCCTAAATAGTAGCTCCTTACATTCCAAATGAAAATATGAGTTGTTTGGGGTGAAAAAAAGTAAAAGTAAAAATTTCATGGCTGGCTCCTTATTTTTATTCCGCCCAAATGGATCATGATGACTGAATTTATGACATGAAAGTTTCATTTCTCTGTTGCAGATATTGACTCTAACAAAGGAATTCCCGTCATGGACGTGCGTCAGTAGCAGAAATGCGTCATTGAATTTCTGACAAAAGTACATTGAGAATGGTGGTGTAAAAAAAAATCTGGAGCATAAAATGCCGCTCGTTTTTATAGTACTACTCTTGTCTTCTTAGCTCTTCAACTCTTTAGGTTTAGTTAGGCTTTACTTTTTGAATGCCTCTCATACAAATATAGAAAAAGAGATTTTACGGATTATTTGGGGAAACTAGTATAGCTGACAGTTCTTATTAGGCAGAACATTTTGGCACTAATCAGATCATAAGTCTTCAGGATTTATTTTCAATCCAAGAACGGAATCACCAAAAATGACATCTTTTTAGATTTTAAGATGAGCCAGATTTTGATTTTGACGTTGATTTCTAAAAAGTTATTCTTATGCGAATACATTTTTATATTTACGTTTTAAAGTTGAACAAAGTCTGGTTGTTTTGTTTTACGGCATGTCAACCCTTTTCAATGGTGTTTTAATTATTATTAGTGGAGGGTGGCATAGAAATATTAATTATTGTGAGTTTATCACCAGTCTAGCTCAAGTAAAGGACAAAGTGGGGTGTTGCAAGGCACATATCGACTTTCTCAGATTATGGACTATTCAGCCATAAAGATCCTGACCTTAAGCGCCACGGGTTGCAAACTGCTGTCTCCGTTGGTCAAATGAGGAGGAGAGAAAGAATAAAAGAAACAGAGAAAGGAAAATTGTTATTTTATTTTTGACTTTGCAGAACATTAATTAGTTTTTGATGTAATGGAATAACCTAACATCCCTTCATAGATTAAATGAACTATGGATATGTTGACCCTCTCACGTGACTGAGACAGAAGGAAAAAAGACAGGAAGAGAATAAGAAAATATGTCGAGTAACTCTTATGTCACATGTATTCCCTTGTAAATAAATCTCTTTGTCTTTCACCCATAACCCCGTGTTTCTTGCTGTATTCTTATTTAAAGTAAATATATAACAGTTTTCAAAGGGAAAGGAAAACAATCACACCAATGTTTGGTGCTTTTTAGGTCAGGAAGCCGGTATCTTCAGAGAGTCTGATCTGGTAGCACCGGAAGTTAAACAGAGAGAAAAAGACAAAAAAAAAAAAAAGAAAAAAGAAAATATGCAGATATTAGAAAGACGATTGATATTAATAGATCCATCAAGGACATTATTCAGAAAAAAAAAAGGTTAATATTGTTTGGACATATTTTCTGGCTCCAGCGCGTCGATTAGCCATACTGAAACCAGCAACCTCTTAGTTTCGTAAATATTATGTTTCTAAGAACTTACAATTGGTTGATGGATTTAATTAAAAACTTAATCATAAGTTAGAAATTATATTTGTAGGGTTCCCTAATTATTAAATTATCTTTATAATTCGTTAAAACTTACTTCTAACTACATCCAGAAATTCGAAACCTTAGAGTGCAGAGCTACACTTTTTTTTCTGGCAAAACATGGCGACTTTTACACCTGACGAAGAATGCAACTGAAGACGGTCGGAGGTTACATCAGCCGAAACGTTTTGGAAAAAACAACCAATATGAGATTGGTAGCCTAAAGAATCAAATATTACAAAAATAATTGTCAATCCTCATCTCAAAAAATTACAAACATCAAATCAAAAAAGATTTTGTTGGAGAAAAGTCGAGAAGATGACCGCGAAAGAGAATGGTCGACTATATAAAGGTTAATACTTGCATGCCGCTCTTGATGATTGAAAGATACGCCCCAAACCATGATACATGCCGCAGTTTTTTGACGAAGCTCTCTGAATAAATGAAGGGGAGACAACTCTTTAGATTGGGTCGAAACTGATGCTTGTCATAAATGAACTTGCTAAAGAAACACTGTATGATCCAACGCTAAGCAACAATTATGTTAGAGTAGAAATACGTCGAGTTACCTGCCACAATGAAAGATTAAGTTTAACACAGCGTTACAAAAACAACAGAAATAAATTAACGAAAAAAAAAAAGCTTTGCAATCAATTAAAACTTTTTTTTTCTCTGCTTTTTTTTAAATTTTTTATTTTTTATTTCATTTTGGCTTTGTACGGCCAATTATCCATGGCCATTTCAGTGGATTAATTACAAACGGTTTGATCTGAACCTAATAAGGTCAATAAGTTCACTTGAATGTATAAAATGATTTGATTGCCTATCGTGAAAGATGATTGCTTTTTTTTTACTTAGGGGTCACCATTTATCAAGGCCAAAATGTCACTCGAGGACAAGGGTTAATAAATGTAAGGTTGTAGTGCAGTAATCGTTATTGGTGTAAATTGGATAGAATTTAATTATTTAATGGGGAAGGCTCAACAAGAACTTGTTTACATTGTATTTGAAGGCTACATGTTGTATTCAACCGGGAAGCAGTCAGCAGAACAGGAGAAAAAAGACATACTGTACTCGTGACGCAATTCTCTACCTGTGTCAAAGTGGGATACGTACTAAGATAGCGTACTCGGAAGGTGAGGAAGCGCATCTCAGAGTACTGTTTCCTGCTTTTAAAGAGTACAAAACTGACTTCGCTATCTAGTGGGAAACACCCTCTTTTCCACCGTCTCTTTCTAACAGAAGAGGCGTTGCTAGTTTTTCTCTGCTCTATCGTTATTCTCATGGTAAGTGCTCAAATGAGCAATAATCTATTGTTCCACCCAGTAAAACATTCACAGCAACAACTCGTCTAGCTGCAACCACTCAAAATAATTTTACTTTCTTCCTCTGTGTACTCAAAACTAAACGGAATTTCCATGAACAAAGTTTCTTTCCAAGAACTATCCGTCTATGGAATACAATACCAAGAGGCTACTTCACATCTGATTATAACATGGTCATATTCAAGTCAAATATTAACAAGTACTTTTTGAGCCGTCTTCTTAAACAATCCAATTTTACCCAGTTTTAACCATAGTTGTCCCACTTCTCAGCTGACAAACTCATTAATCTTTATCCTCAAGTAGCTTTTCAGCCTTGATAAGCGGTAATCCATTAATACATAAGAAACTTTTCTTAGTAAAAAGAAGAAAAATGCTTTCTTTCAACTTAAGACAAGCAGGCAGACAAAGTCTCTTATAGGTATGTGTGGTCGCATCAACAAATGGTAATTTCAACCACGTACGTGACAAACTGATCAACCAGCCAACGGACAGAGCATTTTGTAGAGATAATAATAGAAAACATTCCAAATCAATTATGTGTTGATCTATTTTTATCTGTGCTTTCGACATATGGGAGTCATCATCAGAATATACAGGATATTTCATAAACAAACATGTACGATTTGAAAGTCTGAAAAAATTTTCTATTTTCTTGAATTAGGATGCCAAGTAAAACGATTTATTATTTTTTAATTTACAATATATATGGGTTAAATTGTTTGAATCAGGACAAAGTGAGTTTGCAAAGCTAGTTAATTATAAAAAATAAAAAGTCAAAATTCCAAATTAGCCTCTTTTGACTCACTATAATCTTATCTGCTCTCTCTCTTTCTTTCTCTCTCTCTCTCTCTCTTTCTCCCTCTTACTGCGTATCTGTCCCTCTCTCTGATTATAATTTAAATAGTATTACTACCTGTATTGATATTTCCTTTTTATTATAAGGGATTTTTCCTATCATTTTAATCTTTCCGCAATCACACTAGCGCGATCTGTGTTTATGCATTGCTTGGAAAAAGTGAGAACTCCAAGAAACATCTTCACTCAAAGATTTGGTATTGGACACTCGGAAAGCGCTGGATGACCCAATTGAAGCGGAAGTGACATTGTTGATTGTCAGGTTATGAAATAGGAAATATTTAATAGAGAAAAACTGAATTGGGAGAATTAGTTCAACAATAAACATATTTACAATTAGGAAGGATTTGAATTTTAGTTTAAAAACAAATAAAATTATAATTTACTATAATTAGTATATTTATAAATATTATAGTTTACTATAATTAATATATTTATAAATATTATTGATATTTAAATTAAACAGAAAAAGATTGACCAAATTTAGAATAAGAACGAGTTTTGACGTAAGGTTATGTAAAAGTGCGAAACGAACACAGGAAGAGTTGGGGTTATCATATAATCATAAAACGCAGGGCAGTCAGAGTAAAACAGCTCACCAAAGGAGTGGAGTTAGAGTTGTCCGTCAGTCGTGGAAGCATCCGACTGGATCAGTTTTGAGCGATGTAGAAACAAGAGAGAAATGCGTTCAACTCCAGGGGAACCCACGAAAGTGAATAAATGTTATATATGAAAATATACTTGTCTGTTACGAATTCCTTCGGAGGAAATATTCATTTGCAGTTTCAAGTCAACTACCAACCGAGGGGTAACTGAGGTTAGTTGTCCGTTTACCAAACTGTTGTGTTTATTGTTGAATGTCTACACGAGCTATATTGCGTATACATCATTATATATACAGCACGACTATATAGCGGTTGTGAAGTGTATTTTATATGTGTAAAGAAACCTCTAATGAACATTATACAACCCGCTAATGAACTTATACATACAAGAAAAGGTTAACGTTATACATACAACCTTTTATATAGCTGCTATATAACACACACACAGGTATATATGCGCATTATATATAAACATGAGTACAACACTAGATGATACTTATGTACACACGTACATTAGAGCAACAAATATATATCCGTGATATAGACTGCTTTATAACATCTGTAAATAATAGAAAAAGTTATATCGATGGCACACGATATAAGTATTTATGCGATGATAGTACAGGCGTAGATAAACTAATTGTATGAAGAAAAACAACTTCTATAATAATCTATATATCTCTAAAAGTGAAATTGTCTGTCTGTCTGCCTGTCTGTCTGTCTGTGTACATTTCCCTGCACAATAACTCTGTCAAATTTCAGTCTATAAAAGTGAAATTATCTGTGTATCTGTGTATGTGTATATGTATGTGTATGTGTACATTTCCCTACCAAACTACTCTGTCAATTTTCAGTCTATAGAATTGAGATTTGAGATAAGGGGTATTGAGATTTGGGAAGATCGTTTTAATCGGTTTTCGGCCAGAAATTTGGCTGTCAAGAGGTTAAAGTTCAACAAGTTGACCTTTTGGGCCTAAATACTTGAAATTTTAGATGTAGATTACTTGGAAATGGATCAAACTTTATGATTTGATTTAAGCCCAAAATAATGAGGGTTAAGAGGTCAAAATTGGGGTCAAAGTTTAAAAAATTGACTTTTGCAGTTTCTACAAAATTAATCAGCCAATTTTTGGTCTAAACATTTGAAATTTTACATAAAGTGTATTCAGACATAGGGTAAGCCTTTTAATCGATTTTTGGTGGAAATTTTGGCTGCCAAGGGGTTAAAGTTCAAAAGATTTGACCTTTGCGGTCTCTAGCAAACTATTTAGCCAATTTGGGGTCTAAACATTTGAAAATTTACATAAAGGGTATTCAGACATGCTGTAAGCTTTCTAATCAGTTTTTGAGCGAAAATTTGGCTGTCAAGAGGTCAAAGACGTTGCAGACTCTATCAAACTCCTCTACCAATTTTGGGTCTAAACACTTCAAAGTTTAGATGTAGGTTACCTGGACGTGAGTCAAACTTTTTGATATATATATATATATATATATATATATATGTGTGTGTGTGCACATAAAGTTATGAACAATACATAGGGTCCGAGCAACGCCGGGTTGAACTGTTAACAATACAAATTATAAAATGAGTGTGAAATATATTATTGTTTTCTTTTGCCGTTTTACATGAGATTCTGAAGATGGCTTTATCAAAAAAAAACATAAAAACATCATTCATTATGAGCATTTTAAATATCTTGTCAGGCTGAAGCAATTGTAAGCTCTGTATTCATTCTATTTGCGGACTGTTATCGTCAATTCTATAGTTGTTCTTTCACCACGCTTTGGTAAACTCATCCTCTGGCCTTCTTCCGGTGATTAACTATAATGGGATAAGAATGGGTCCTGTAACTTATGCCCAGTAATTACTGCCTTCCATAGTTGTTGTTGTCTCGCCATGTTTTTGGCCAATTCTGTGGCCTACTTTTGTAGGATTGAAACCGCTATTTTCAGACAATCCTTCATCTGGAATCGTAGAGACTCAACGCCTTTATCCACTGCGCCCGAAACGTGGCGAAACAACAACAGCAATGAAGATGAGAATAAAAGTCTGCAAAAAAAAAAATAAATTAACGGTGAAAAAATTATGAATTTTAAAGGATTCTAAAAAATAAGAATAATATATAATTGTAAGCTCTGTTTAGAAAATTAAAAATTAATTTTTAGTGAATTTGTAAGAGTTTGTTCCCAGCAATAAAGAAGGTTTATATAATATGAAAATATTTGTAGCTCTAGTTCTACACTATTGCGCCATTGAAAAAAAGTTGTTACAAAAAAATATATAGATATGTGTGTGTATGCGTGTATATATATATATATATATATATATATATATATATATATATATATATATATATATATATATAGTGACATGCAATATGGTTTCCATTCAGCTAGATCTACAGCAGATGTGCTAACGGTTATATCTCATAGGATTAGTGAATCTCTTGACAAAGGCTTCCTTTCTAGGGCAATTGCTCTTGCCATATCAAAGGCCTTCGATAAGCTATGGCATAAGGGCCTACTTCACAATATTTCCAGCTATAGTATAACTGGAAATGTTTTCTCAATTATTAAATCACTTTTCTCTGATCGACTCATAAGAGTAGTGATTGATGGGCAGAAATCAGAGGCCTGCAGGATTAATGCTGGAGTCCCTCAAGGGTCCATCATGGGCCCAACTCTCTTCCTGATCTACATCAATGATCTCCCAAAACACATACTTAAATCATTCGTTGACATCTATGCTGATGACACGACCATCTATGGCAACACATCAAAGGCTGTAAATGACAAGGTTCTTTCTGATTCTCTCTCCTCTGATCTCGAGCGTGTGGTACAGTGAGGGAAGAGGTGGCTGGTTACTTTTAATGCATGTAAAACCTATCTTTACATCATCAACGCTCTGATACCCATCTGGCATCAATTGAAATGGATGGCTTTCGTTGTGGAGAAGCTCCATCTTTTGACAAGCTTCTGGGTTTGACCTTTACTCCTGATCTGAAATGGAACATGTACATCAGGTCTGTTGCCAAGGTCGCTGGGAAAATGGTGGGATCCTTCTACCGCTCCAGAAGTTATCTCAATACTGATGCAATTCTCTACTTATATAAAAGCCAAGTACGTCCAAGGATGGAGTACTGCTGCCACATAGGGGCAGGAGCTGCTAAAAACAGCCTATCCTGCCTTAACAGAGTACAAAATAGACTTCGTGGCTTATTAGGGGGTGCCCTTTTCTTTTCCCTACAGCCTCTCTCCTACAGAAGAGACGTTGCGAGCCTGTCTTTGTTTTACCGTTATTTTCATGGCAAGTGCTCGTCTAAGCTCCAATCTCTAGTCCCCCCTCGCTAATCTTTCACAAAAAACGCCCATCTGACTGAAGCCACTGTGATTAATTTTCCCCACTCTTTATCTGTGCCTAAATCCAAGCATAGATTCCATATGCAGAGCTTCTTTCTTAGAACTGCACGACTGTAGAACTCTCTTCCGTTTGTCCTGTTTCCCCTCTGACTACAACTTGGATGTCTTCAAGTCCAACATAAACAAATTCCTGACAAATCGCCCCCTTAAGTAAGACACTTTATCAAATCTCCAATACTAACGATTACTACAATAATATCCCATTGATTACTGTACATGCAATAACCCTTATCCCGAGTGGCTTCACGGCCTTGATAAGTGGTGACCTCCATGTAATATATATATATATAATCTTCATAACTGAGAATGGACGGCAGAGTGTGTCGATTACATGAACCATGTAAGTTGTTCAAAATGGTGTTTTTATAAGTTTTTAAGGTAAACATCTGAAGAGTATGTGACTAAATATGCAGCAATAACATAATTTTGTAGATTTGTTAGGTGCATTACAAAACAATATTGTAATGGATACCTTATGAAAAGTAATAAATGACCAAATGAGAAAACTTGATATTTGGAACGTGTAGTATTATTATAATACACACTATATATATATATATATATATATATATATATATATATATATATATATATATATATATATATATATATATATATATATACCTGTGCTGTGAAGGAACCATCTACCCTAAAAATATTGTTCACTATAGAGGAAATACCTTATTCCAATTAAGAGAATGTGTTTGTTTTATAAAAAAATCCACCACAAACAAAAAACTTTTACTGCAAAAGAAAACATTGCCATTGAATCGTTACAAAAATGCAACTCGTAACAATAAACAGAATCAGAAAATTTGCTGAGATCTTTTTCTCCCTTAACAATTCATAAAAGATTAATCGCAAATCAATGCAAACTTTTAATTAAATTATTTGAATGTTAACAACAATTTATTTGAATGTTAACAACAATTTATTTGAATGTTAACAACAATTATTTGAATGTTAACAACAATTATTTGAATGTTAACAACAATTTATTTGAATGTTAACAACAATTATTTGAATGTTAACAACAATTTATTTGAATGTTAACAACAATTTATTTGAATGTTAACAACAATTATTTGAATGTTAACAACAATTTATTTGAATGTTAACAACAATTTATTTGAATGTTAACAACAATTCCACCGAGAAAATCTTGAAAGCTTTTACGTCTCAACTGAAGAAATTCTCTCAACTTCTGTCATATAGATCATCAGGTAATTGTCACCGATAAAAAGCGTTGAATGGTAATGAATTTCATTGGCTAATTAATATCTTAATTACATTTTTTTTTATCTTGGTTAAATGATATTCCAGACTTGAATTCGTCCTCAAAGTAAATCAAATTTATATGGGGAAAAAAACAGAAAGAACAAAAAACTTGTGCTTATTAATCTAATCTTAGGGTTGCTCTCGAAGTGGTTTTTAAGTGTAAACCTAGGTTAGCTAGGTATAAATATTTCAGTGCTATTTGGGGATTTTTTTAGATGACGATATTCTGTGTTAGTCGGATTATTACGACTACTGTTCTCATCATGCATGCCATTCTCACAACGTTTTGACTAATATAACCTCTGACCTTCTTCAAGTGCATTTTGTCTGGAGTGAGTGACAACAAGTCTTTCTAGATTTCAAGTGTATTCCACTTCCTTTGGTCACGGTTGCAAATCACTTTGTATTCTCGCAACAACTGTTAACCATTGAGTTCTCATAGGCTTTTTTAAAATTCATGCTTTTCCCATAAAACTTTGGATGATGGTTACCTTCCTTGATGTTTTTGTCTCCCACACTTTTCACATTTTTTTTGTGACGATGCTAATACCATCATTTTTTTTGTGTGGGGCATGAAGAGTTATAAGTAATAATATATAATATAAGTAATAATATATAAGTAATAATATATAATATAATATAATATAATATAAGTAATAATATGAGTAATATATATAATATAATATAAGTAATAATATAAGTAATATATATAATATAAGTAATAATATATAATATAATATAATATAAGTAATAATATATAATATAATATAATATAATATAAGTAATAATATATAATATAATATAATATAAGTAATAATATATAATATAATATAATATAAGTAATAATATAAGCAATAATATATAATATAATATAATATAAGTAATAATATACAATATAATATAATATAATATAAGTAATAATATGAGTAATAATATAATATAATATAATATAAGTAATAATATGAGTAATAATATATAATATAATATAAGTAATAATATATAATATAATATAATATAAGTAATAATATATAATATAATATAAGTAATAATATATAATATAATATAATATAAGTAATAATATGAGTAATAATATAATATAGTATAAGTAATAATATGAGTAATAATATATAATATAATATAAGTAATAATATGAGTAATAATATATAATATAATATAAGTAATAATATATAATATGAGTAATAATATATAATATAAGTAATAATATATAATATAAGTAATAATATATAATATAATATAAGTAATAATATATAATATAAGTAATAATATATAATATAATATAATATAAGTCATAATATATAATATAAGTAATAATATATAATATAATATAAGTAATAAGATATAATATAAGTAATAATATATAAGTAATAATATATAATATAATATAAGTAATAAGATATAATATAAGTAATAATATATAATATAAGTAATAATATATAATATAATATAAGTAATAATATATAAGTAATAATATATAAGTAATAATATATAATATAATATAAGTCATAATATATAATATAAGTAATAATATATAATATAATATGAGTAATAATATATAATATAAGTAATAATATATAATATAATATAAGTAATAATATATAAGTAATAATATATAAGTAATAATATATAATATAAGTCATAATATATAATATAAGTAATAATATATAATATAAGTAATAATATATAATATAATATAAATAATAATACTAAAGTAAAGTGATTGAGGCTTCTTTTCCATTACTATACTAATGTGCTCCTTTTCCCATTTTTTGCAGGCCAGAGTACCTTTTCTCTAGGGTGCTAGCTTTTCAAATCCCACTTTCTCGGCCTTGTGTCACATATTAATAAATATATTAAGTCTTTAGCACGACTCAACTGAGGACTGAGTCATTAGCAAACACTTTTACAATTATACCGAATGGGTTGATTAAAGCAGTAGTAGTAGCAGCAGCAGCAGCAGCAGCAGCAGCAGTAGTAGTAGTAGTAGTAGTAGTAGTAGTAGTAGTAGTAGTAGTAGTAGTAGTAGTAGTACGAAAAAGAATAAATTACAATAGTCTAGGTAAATCTGTATTCGTTGATGAGGTCTGATTTGGGAGCATCATCTCGCTCCGCACCTTTTCTCTCATCGCTCTCAGATATTATCTGATGCGGAGAAGTGATAGTACCTGTCAGAATCTCATCTGCGGTTTAAATATGAGCCATCATTTATATTATTTACATAAAGTCAAGTAAATGTGATCATGGAAATACCCCAAATTCGGACAATCGTTTCAAGATAACAATGTGTCTTTTGTTTGATCTATGCTGGAGTATACAGCCCAGGTTTACAACCCCTACCTGAAGTTATGTTTTTGGTAGGCTCTCGGCTGAGCTCCATACTTGATTTTACTCATGTAAAATATTCACAGCAGGAATTTGTCAAACAACCTAAAAAATTACCTTTCCCTTTCTCTCTCTCTCTCTCTCTCTCTCTCTCTCTCTCTCTCTCTCTCTCTCTATCAAAAATCAAACAAAACCTTCCATGAACAAAGTTTCTTTCCTAAATGTAAACAAATACTTGTTGAACCGCCCTCTTAGATAATCAGTTCCTCTTAGCAACCTTGTGCACTTTTCTATCCATTGTTTCCAGTCTTCACATGGCAGTGGTCATCGTCCACCTGTTGGTCTCTTCAACCTTTATCCTTGAATGAGCCCCAGGCCTTGATAAGTAGTTACCCATCAGTAAAAAAAAATTATATAAGTTTATATATTCCTATGTATAGGATTCACTCCTAAACTAATTAGTTAATCATTATCAATTTTGGAAAATTGGAAAAGAGATGGTAGGTGTAAGGCTGTGTAATGTGAGTTATATTTATTTAATTTAGTTTTAATTTAGTCGAGGAAAAAAAGCGGTTGAAGTTTTTTTATAAAAATTTAGATACCTTTGATTTTTGTGAATGTTCCCCAAATTTTAATTTCTTTCAAATATTTTAAACGGTTTCTACAATTAAAAGAATCAAGAAACTTATCAAGTTTTATGAGCATAAGATAAGCACAATCTCTCATTTGAACATTTAAATATTTCAGATTTACATTAAATTTGATCCATTGTAATTAGACACTATTTAAGCAAAATTCCTTGAATTTTTAATTTCTTCATAAAACCTCTAAATCTTAAATAATAAATTTTAGTAATTTATGAAAAATAAATTATGTAATGTATTTTGATACATACTGGAATAAGGATTCTAGACATAGGTTATTATCATTATATTTAGATTTTAATCTTCATAAGGGGTCATAAAAATATGCAAAACTGTCCTGTTTGAGGAATTAATAAATTTTCCCGTCCTGGGACGTGTATTTTTCTTGTTTATTTACAAAATATGTACTTTCATGGCAAATGCTCGTCTGAGCTCCAATCTATGTTCCTCCTTGCCAAACTTTTGCAAAAACACTCGACTAGCTACAATCACTACCAACAGGTTTTGCCACTCTCTATCTTTGCCTAAATCTAAAAGCAGATTTCATGAATAAAGCTTCTTTTCTAGGACTGTTCACGTGTGGAATACTGTTCCACTGGACTGCTTCCCGATTGATTACAATATGGTAGCCTTCAAGTTCAATGTAAACAAGTTCTTGCTGAGCCATCTCTTTAAATAATCAAAATCTTACCCAATCTTCTACACCATTAACGATTACTAAACTACCACCTTATATTCATTAACCCTAATCCTCGAGTGGCCTGCGAGCCTTGATAAGTGGTGATTCCCTTGTAAAGAGAAACAACTTACAAAATATATTAATTTACAAAAAAAACATGTATTTTGACATCTTAATCAAGCAAGCGGGCATGAAATAATCCGACAAACGTTGACATGCCTAAAACAGAACAACAAACTAATTCCATAGTCTATGTAAGCATCCATTGCACCATGCACACCCACTCTAATCGCCATGACTACCGAACCTATAATGATTATGTAATTGATGATCATTGTATTGTTCGCTACAACATAATCAGCCCTATGACTACTTTTCAACGCCCTTACGATCAGCGCCCACCATCCGATCCATTAATGCCATGAAATGTCATCTTCATCACTTCCTGGCAACATCCACAGTAATCATAATCATCACTCTTAATGGATCCGCTTTTCTCAGAGATTGTCTGGATTTCAATTTCCTTTACTTCATCATAACAAAAAATCTTATAAAATCTAATATTGCCCTTTGACATTTTCATTCTGCTTCTTATAGTTGACATCTGGCTCGGGGTTGATCGAAAAGTGAGCACGTGACAAAATCACGTGCCTCTCAGTGATCAAAGCTGTGGGAAGTTATAACGTCTGTCGTCATGGCAACAGTGCGTTGATGATAGTGTGAACCGTCTCGGTAGAGGTCACTTCTTTACAAAAACATATTCAAATGTTTCAGAATCAGAAATACAAAGTCATTTATTATTATTTCGTTATTGTTTCTAGTCATCATTTGTAGTTTTCCTTGACACTGGAATCAAGCTGTGCTGAATCAGCAGAGGTGTAGGTAGGGATTGCGTAACCCTTGCTTCACAATATTATATTTTAACGAGTCTCTAATTATCCTTATGATGATGAATGTTCTTTTGTTTACATGTTAAGAAGTGTAAGAGGCTTAGGAGGGATGAAGAGACAGATTGTTGAAAGGGAGATTGTTATATATTAAATGTTCATTCCTTAGACGTGTAGAAGAAGAAAGCTCTTAGGGAGAGGAGATAGTGTTCAGACAGTCTTAGTGTAGATATGAGATGTAGATTCACATTGTGGATATGAGATGTGTATGTCACGACATTTTATAACACAGGCATATAATAACAATTCACTTTACCTTTTTGTAAGAATCACAAACACAAGACGACGTTTTATCAAAACACATTATGGGTTTATTTCTTCACGACCGGCCGTGGTTTTCATCATCAAGAATTCAAAGCTTCACATTTTAGTTTCAAAGTGATCGTCTCGCTTCCTAGACGTTCGAATTCCCAGACCCTCTCTGAGTTTCTCACTGACTGTCTCTAACTAACTAACTCTCACTTCCTATATTGAGACATCCATGCATGTCTGGCCACGTGACCAAAGTTCACGTGTTTCAACATGCGCAACTTTGCACGTTTCCGACATATGATTTCCCAATAACCTATTTTTTCTTTGATGTTTTTACAAAGGAATTCAACCTACATATCTACTTTATTTAACCCATATTTTATTATCCACATTCTTTCTAACAATTGAATAGTTTATTTATTATTTATTTCATCCGAAATAACAATTTACTGGACATTCCATTTAAACCTATTGTTCTTTAAAACTTATATCCAAGGTTCGATTTCTGCTTTCTCTCATTTTATTTTCATTTTAAGTAATCTCTCTATTTTTATACTTACATGAAAAGGGGACAGCCCTTATCATGTAACAAACCCTTGCTTCACAATTCGCACACAGCCATCCTTACAGGCGGTATCCATTGTTTCCCAAGATACTATGTTATTATTGACTACGAAATAAGAGAAAAACAGCAGATATTATAAAGTTTTATTGCTGTTGAGTTCAAAAGTATTTAGATTGAAGTTCTGTGCACTCAATGGCTATTTACAGTTTTGGATTTTACCGTCATTGGATAATTTACTTTTCACCAGACTATCCATTCACGTGAAATCACTTTTTTCTTCACCCTATTCCATCTGCTTCACTTTTTGTTATCAAGTAAGATCTTTGACTTACTTGTAGTTTCAGCAAATACTTTTGTATGCAAAATCCGATCCCGCATTTTGCTAATTCCTACCCTCTGATGAGAAGGAAAGTATTTCTTCGAAACTCTGTGGATTAAGGACTATCCACTTATTTAGTGTTTCCTTTTCAAATTAAATATGTTTTTAACTCTTTTTCGAAGTGTTTTTAACATGTTTTATTAACTATTTGCTCTTATTATAAGCTCTATCTTCTATTTGGTTTTATCGAGCTTTTACATCTGGTTGAGATTACTTTATAAATATTAATTCTTTAATATTTGTAATATACTTTAGTTTTACCATCTTGGATCATTTTGGTAAATTTAATTGTAATTTTTATTATATATATATATATATATATATATATATATATATATATATATATATATATATATATATATATATGTGTGTGTGTGTGTGTGTGTGTGTGTGTGTGTGTGTGTGTGTGTGTGTGTGTGTGTGTTATCAAAGAGTAAATATTTGACAAAGCAAAATTTAAGTTTAAAAGGTCGCTCATTAACTAAAGCACCCTATGATTTTATCATATTTTGACATGATACTTAAGTAAGAAATACTGTTTGCACCTGAAATGCGTTGAAATTTGTACTAATTTCAACATGACAGTAAGCATGAGAATAATTTTTTCACCTGAATGCGTAGGTTTGAAAGATCCCTAATCAACAAAAAGACTATATGATTTTACTTTCTTTTTTTTTTTTACATAGGCATAACCACTTATCAAGATAACCACTCGTAGATAAGGGTTAAAGAGTGCACAGTAGAAATTAGACAATATAGTAATCGTTAGTGATGGAAATTCGGTAAATTTGTTAACTTAAGTGGAACGGCTCATCAAGAACTTGTTTACATTGGACTTGAAGACAACCATATTGTAGTCAGCAGGAAAGCAGGAAAACAGAAGACAATTCCACGGGCATGCACTTCTAAGAAAGAAGCTTTGTTCATGGAATCTACTTTAGGTTTAGGCATAGATAAACAGTGGGGGGAATTATTGATAGTGTTTTCTGCTAGACGAGTGTTTCTCGGGAAAGTTTGGCGAAGGGGGGACCATACTTAATTCGACATGACACTTAAGTGGGTAATAACGTTTTCACCTAAAATGCGTAGGTTTCAAACGTTCCTAATCAACAAACGCACGCTATGATTTTTAATATTTCGATACATTTAAGTAAGTAATAATGTTTTCACCTAAAATGTGTTCAAATATGTACCTATTTCAACGTGGCAGGTAACATTTTTCACCTGAAATGTGTAGAATTAAAAGCTCCTTGATCAACAAAAATACCTTACTATTTTACTTATTTCGACATGACACTTGGATGGGTAATAATGTTTTCACCTAAAATTCACTGGAATTTTTACTAATTTCAACATAACATATAAGTACAATGATAATGTTTTCACCTGAAATGCTTAGGTTTAAAAGAGCACTAAGCAACAAAAGTACCCTAAAATTTTTCTTATTTCGATATGGCATTTAAGTAGGTAATAATGTTTTCATCTTAAATGCATTGGAATTTGTACCTATTTCAACAAGTAGGTAATAAGGGCAATAAAAATGTTTGGAGAGGGAATGATTTTTATCTGATAAAAAGTGACTATAAAGGGAGGTAATTCGTTTCTTATTAATTTAGTTTTGCAATGATGATGTTTTGTTTGTGACGCCGGACGTACAGACAAGTAAATTAATATTCAAATAAATTACAAAAGTATTTTATAAAATATTTTGAGTGTTAATTATAACAATATGACCACATTATATTAATATGTTGGTATGGTGTTAAGGAAAAGTCATTAATTGAAGATTTTAATATGCTGTAAGAAATAAACAGTAAGATGGACAACATCTTGAAATTTGGAATATAGACTTTTTTGTCATTTTTATGTATATATATATATGACAAAAAGTCTATATTCTGTTTTTCTTTTGGGCGTCAAGAGGTTCTAGGTCGCTTGAGGAAGTCTCTTTGACTGAAACAGATAGCTATTTGTAGCAACCATATGTAACTGTTTACCCTCAAATAATAAAAAAAAATATTTTGCTCTTTTTATTGGGCACTATCTAACAACCTCGTTGTCTTCATTAGTTTCGACTTTTGAACACCTCAAACCTGGATATATATATATATATATATATATATATATATATATATATATATATATATAACGTGAACTTGTGCATGTGTGTTGAACAGTCTCTACTAAACTATTCTATCAAATTTTGGTCTCGATATATAGGAGATTCTTACCTGTGGAACAAATTCGATTTGGTTTTTAGCTGGTAAAAATAATATATGTCATGCTCTCTGGATAGCTGTTTCGGTGGAAGGTTTATCTTAAACTGTCCATCTCCTCTTGATATGCATTGCTGTTACTACATATTGCTTTTGCTCGGTGTTGTAGGCAACGGACGATTTCTTTCTTTATATTATATGGATGGTAGGAGTTTAAGTTTAGGTATTGTCCAGTGAAAATTAGCTTTCGCTATACAGATAACATATACCCCTAACTAGTGTGGGTTATCAGCACATCTAGGAATGATAATTTGTTAGTATGTTCCTTTTCCATCGTAAGACGACTCAAAGAAGCTGCAGATATGCTGGCAGATAACCAATCACTAAGTAGACCAAGTATAGAATTTAATTATGGGAATCGTTAATCATAAATAATATAGATAATACGTACAAGTAATAAGTAAAAACAGTAATATATATACAAATACAGTAATATGTAGTAATAATTAATAACAATGAGAAATAAAAATAGGTTTAAAGCTTTTAAAATTCGTACTAGAATTGTTCACAAGCAGCAGTGACCCAGTGGTTAGTGTACTTGGAAAAATCAATTTTAAAAAGTGACCTTCTCCTGAAGGTTCAGTCTTCAGTGTGGGCGACCAAAAAATACAATTGCGAATTACTTAGGACCTCTATCCAGTCATGGCCGACGGAACAAGAGCATGCTACCCTTGTAAAGTAAATAAAGGGTTCCGTTTGAAATTCCGTCCAAATTCCGGAGCTCGACAGAAACATTTCTGAGTTTGACAAGATACACCCGAAGAAGTTTGGAGGTTACATCGACCGAAATGTTGTGAAAATCACACTCAAGTTGAGAACAGTAGTTCGATGAATCCAAATAATACAAATAACCAATCCTCATCTCAAAAAATTCAGAAACGTCATGAACTGAGGACTTTCTGAGCTCCATGAAAACACCATGAGCCTTCTCTCAGCTTGCCAAGCCACCAGAATATCTGATAAAACTTCCTGATACTTGCGTGTTGCGCCCCTCCCCCCCCCCCAAAAAAAAAAACTTAAAAAAATCGGATGCAAAACTCTTTTACTTTTGTTCATATCATTTGACGTTATATTGGTCGACTGGTATTACCATTTTTTTTTTTTGAAACAGGCATCAGCTCGTTATCAAGGCCAAGAGGCCACTCAAGGATAAGGGTTAAAGAGTGTACAGTAAAAATTGGAAAATATAGTAATCATTAGTAATGAAATTCGGTAAATTTGTTAACTTATATGGAACGGCTCATCAAGAACTTGTTTACGTTAGACTTGAAGACAACCATAATGTAGTCAGCTGGAAAGCAGGAAAACGGAAGACAATTCCACAGGCGTGCAGTTCTAAGAAAGGAGCTTTGTTCATGGAATCTACGTTTAGGTTTAGGCACAGATAAAGAGTGGGGGAAATTATTGATCGTGTTTACAGCTAGACGAGTGTTTCTTGTGAAAGTTTGGCGAGAGGGGACCATAGACTGAAGCTCAATCGAACACTTTCCATGAAAATAACGATACATCAGAGACAAGCTCGCAACATCTCTTCTGTGAGATAGAGGTTGCAGGGAATAGAAAAGGACATCTCCTACGAGGCTACGAAGTCTATTTTGAACTCTATCAAGGCAGGACAAGTTCTTTCTAGCTGCTCCTTCCCAGATGTGGCAACAGTATTCCATCCTTGGACGTACCTGGCTCTTATATAGATAGAGAATTGTATCAGCAGTGAGATTGTTACTGGATCGATAGAAAGATCCCACCATTTTTCCAGCGGCCCTGGCAACAGATTTGATGTACGTGTTCCATTTAAGATCAGGAGTAATTGTCAAGCTCAGAAGCTTGTCAAAACTTGAGGCCTCCTCAAGACGAGAGCCATTCATTTCAATTGATGCCAGATGGGGATCAGAATGTTGATGATGTAAAGAGAGAAGCTTGGTTTTAGATGCATTAAAAGTAACCAGCCACTCCTTTCCCCATTGTACCATGTGCTCAAGATCAGAGGAGAGAGAATCAGAGAGAACTTGGTCGTTTACTGTCTTAGATGTGCTACCATAAATGGTAGTGTCATCAGCATAAATAAATGTCTACAAATGATGTAAGGATGTGATTTGGAAGATCATTAATGTAGATCAGGAAAAGAGTTGGGCCCAGGATGGACCCCTGAGGGACACCAGCATTAATACTGTGAGCTTCTGATTTTTGCCCCTCAACTACTACTCTTATGAACCTATCAGAAAGAAATGATTTAATAATTGAGAAGACATTTCCAGCTATACCATAGCTAGAGATCTTGTGAAGTAAACCTTTATGCCATACCCTATCAAAGGCCTTAGATATGTCAAGAGCAATTGCCCTAGAAAGGTTGCCTCCGTCGAGAGATTTGCTAATCCTATAAGATATAACTGTAAGCACATCTGCTGTAGATCTAGCAGAACGGAAACCATATTGAGTGTCACTACAAAGGTTAGTTTTGTTGAGATGGTTGATTACTTCTGTATTTAACACAGATTCCAGCAACTTACTCATGACGCACAGGAGACTTATTGGCCTGTATTGAGAGGGGGATGAGCGATCATCTGAATTCTTAAATAAAGGGCATACTGATGAGATTTTCCAGGGTGATGGGAAACAATTCTCCTTAAGACAAGCATTAAATTATTTCATTAAATAACTGAAGAATTCTAAATAGAACGTACGTCTGTCACATTGTCGCTTAACTGCCATTGGATGTTTCATTTCTTTTATTAACCCTGATTAGCTCAAATTAATTACGCCAATAAAATCCAATAAAAATTCATCGGAAATTTTTATTCCCGTGAATCAATTAGTTCTTCGCATGTTCAGATCTCATTTGCCAGTTAATTACGTTGCTGAGTCGGCATTACCGAATTAGCATCTCATCGTAGATTTGTATATTCAATAAATGATTCTTGCATTGGAAATAACACATCAAGAATGATTCAATTATGCGTTTCGATCTTACAATATGGATGACGGCAGCAAACCAGTTCGAGGATGTCCATTGTTTGGCTGTGCTGTTCGAGTGATGCCTATGGATGGAGCGTTTTTAAGTGAGTCAAGGATTTGTATTTCCTAAGCGACTGCCACAGTGACAGAAAAGAAAAGGGGAAAGTCTACATCATTGGAAGCAACAGTCGCTTCAGCTGTTATATCAGAGTTTTGTTTCTTTTACATGCTTGCCTTGAAAATATTTCTGAGTGTTTTTCCGGTGCTCTCAAATACGAAACTGAAGTGTACAGGGGTTTAATCTATTTGTCAAGATGGGTCTGAGATGGAAACAAATATATATATATATATATATATATATATATATATATATATATATATATATATATATATATAATTTTATTTGTTTTACGTGAGCATTAATATGTAGCTACACATTCAGGAACATGTTTCGGACAGCCAGTTACAAGTAACTAGGGACCTCTTCAGACGATATTGCTTATACAAAAGTTTAGCCCAGTTTTTTATATGCAATATCGCTGGAATATATATATATATATATATATACCAAAATAAAATCAGTCCATAATCATGATTTTTATGTTTATACTTATTTATTTCTTATTAATACTAGCATGGGTGCCCGGCGTTGCCCGGGTGTTTGGAGGTGTGTGTGTGTTGAGCAAAAAAAAAAAAAATAAGTGGTAGTAGAAAGGCAGGCTCGAACCCGTACCGCGAAGTGGGGGATGCCCTTTTCTCTACCCTGCAACCCCTCTCCCACAGAAGAGACGTTGCGAGCCTATCCTTTTTTTATCGTTATTTTCATGGCAGGTGCTCGTCTGAACTCCAATCGCTGGTCCCCTCTTGCCAATCTTTCATGAAAAACACCCGTCTAGCTGAATCCACTGTGAAAAATTTCCCCCACTCTATATCTGTGCCTAAATCAAAACGCGGATTCCATGAACAAAGCTTCTTTCTTAGAACTGTACGCCTGTGGAACTCTGTTCCGTCTGCCTGCTTCCCTCCGGACTACAACTTGGATGTCTTAAAGTCTAATGTTAACAAATTCCTGATGAACCGCCCCCTTAAGTAAACACTCCATCAAATCTCCACACTAACGTAATGTACTTGCAATAACCCGAATCCCTGAGTGGCTTCCGGGCCTTGATAAGTGGTGATCACTATGTAAAAAAAAAAAATATATATATATATATAGCATATATATATACACCATATATATATACCATATATATATATACCATATATATATATATACCATATATATATATATATACCATATATATATATATATATATATATACCATATATATATACCATATATATACCATATATATATACCATATATATATATATTTATATATATATATATATACCATATATATAAATATATACCATATATATACCATATATATATACCATATATATAAATATATACCATATATATATACCATATATATATACCATATATATATATATATATCATATATATATACCATATATATATACCATTATATATATATATATACCATTATATATATACCATTATATATATATACCATATATATACCATATATATATATATATATATACCATATATATAACATATATATATACCATATATATATACCATATATATATACCATATATATATACCATATATATACCATATATATATATACCATATATATATATACTATATATATACCATATATATATATATGTATACCATATATATACTATATATATACCATATATATATATATGTATACCATATATATATATATATACCATATATATATATACCATATATATATATATATATATATATATATATATATATATATATATATATATATATGGTAAGTTATAAAATATACATGTCATACTGATTAGTCGTAGTGACAGCGAAATACGTGTCTGTTAGTTAACTATATCATGTAACAATAAATGAAGTAGTTATATATATATATGTATATATATATATATAACTACTTCATTTACTAACATAAATTAATATACGAAAGTATAGATTTATGCGTAAATTTTAAGTATTTACTTCAAGAGCGCTCGATGCGTAGGTAGAGCTAGTTTGTAAGTTATAAAATATATATGGTGATTAAGCTACACTGAATATTCCGCGTTTCATCCACTCTAGGATTCTTCAGGCTTATGCGC